>NC_090650.1:282655692-282937210 GCF_040937935.1 Hyperolius riggenbachi
CTTCGGCGATTAGGGGTAATCACTCGCTAATCACCCAAGTGAGAATGACCCTCACAGACTTATATTGCCCTACTTCCGTTGGCCTGCCAGTCCCCAGAAAGAAAAAAGAGCAAGCAGATAAGGATTGCAGTGATTAGCAGTAGCTATAAGTAAGCAAAAGGACAATGTACTTCAAAAGGTTTAAGGCACATGCCGCAGGCACGACCTGACGAACCGCACGACCTGATGACCTCCATGACCTTTATGTCCACATGTCTAGACGGATAACAGACGGACAAACGATCAACTCATTTACATAATGCTCAGGATGGACTAAGCATTCAAAACTAGTACAAGTCATTGAAACGACTTGTACACACAGACCAACTGCACAATATCAGACGACCGTAGGCCAACATAGAGCCGACAATTGGATCGGACGCAATGCCTGTTATCAGTCACTTGTCAAGTCATTTGCACGCGTACACATGCCTGATTGTCATTCAACATTTTAAAACAGACTAAAGTCAGACGACAATCTGGCAGTTTTGTTGAGCGTATGTACTGGCCTTTAGAGAGTCACACTTCATTAAATTCACCCCTTCTCATGGATAAATAAGGGCAGGGTATGTCACCCAGCTCCACCGCTGGGACCTCCAAGGAGTGGCCTTCCTGTTCATGCACACTAGCCAGGGCAGTTTCTTGGGCAGTGCAGACAGGGTGACGGCCCTGGGCGCAGACCAGCAAGTAGAAGAAGGGGGGCGTAGGCAGAAGGACATAACCGCCAGGGAGCTAGTGCAGCGTGGTGCAGCCAAATAGAAGAAGAGAGAAGATGACCAGCGCGATCACCTTCCTTGACTCCTCCTGAGCTGCCTGCATACGACCACGTGATGACACCTGATGTCCTGTAGCGGTACTGCAGGCTGTCAGTGCGCAGCCTCATGGAGGAGTCAGCTTTTCGGGCTCTTTTCACCTGTGTGTTTTCCTGGTTTCTGCTTCCTCCTGGATAAGCGGCTGGTCACTAGCAAGTAGGCAGATCTACTTGTGACCTGTGGTTGTGTGACTGTCCCTAAAAAGTAAGCGTTTGCGAGTCCACGGGGGTGTGGGGGAAGGTGGCGCAATTTTTACACCCTCGTCCTGGGGGCAATTTAGCCTAGAAACTGCCCTGACACTAGCACCATTCCACTCAGGCTTCAGAGGAAATAGCAGAGCCTTATCAGGTTTGTGCTACTGTGCAGACAGCTCGCGCCTTTGCAGTAGCGCGGACCCAATCCAGCCGAGCTTTTCTGAGGAAAGCCAAGCGGGATGATGCTAGAGCTGTCACCAAGCTCTTTTTCAGGGGTCCCAGTGCTGGAACAGGCACAGACTGTAAATGAAATCAGATGTAGCAGGGGATCTGTGATAGACTGATGGACCATAGTGTTGCAGTGTATTGAAAATTGTAATTATGCTGTTCAATAGATTTTCATGGTGAAATCTATTTAAAATCTGTGCAGTGTATGGGGGATTCGATCCCTCTCTGCACAGATTCAGATCAGAGAGGGATTGATCCGTTTGCCACATTGTAAGACAATCTAACAGTGTATTGCCACCTTATGTGTAATTGTACACTGCAATTACATTGTAATGGTCTGTTCACATTTACACATTAGTGGTTTGGTGGATTCAATAGAATAATGACCATGTTACAGTTACAGTAAGGAGAAGCATACTTTTATGTACTGTATGCTCCACAGTATGTGTCACATCACACTTGTAAACAGTCCTGTTCTGGGTGTCCGGCCCCATCTAATAAAACATAGCTCCCAACTGTCTCTCTTTTGGAGGGACAGTCCCTCTTTGGGGACGCTCTCCCTCTGTCCCTCTTTTCTCCATTTGTTCCTCTTTCAGGACTGATGTACAGATCTGGGTAAATATATGTATTTTTCTACTAAAAAATGTGTTTAATTGGCTCTAAACTTTGTCCCTATCCTTTAAATTGCTATATTTCTTATTTTCAAATGTTAATGTGAATGAAAATGAATGAGGCTAGAGAAGACCAGTGTGGTTTGAATAAAAAATAAAATAAAAATCTTTATAGTATGTGTGACTAGGGGTGTGTCAGGGGCATGATTAGGGGTGTGGCATACCATAGGTGTGTCTCTCTTTCTTATCTCAAAAAGCTGTGAGGTATACCGTAAATCAAATCCCAATATATTAAAAAGCTTCATCTGCAGCTGCTTACACATAGCGGGTCTCCATCACTCTGTTGGCTGTAAAGGTGCCCATACATGGTACAATTTTTTCATTTTATTTCGATTAGATAATTTAGTTTGAATATTCCGTTAGATCTAATATAAAGATTTTTCCAACATGTCCGGTCGGATTTTTAATGAAAAAAACGGGATAATCGTTTGTTTTTCTTGATAAAAAAAAAAGATTATTTTCAACTTTCATTCGATTCGATCTTTTTGGTCAAATGAACGGGAAAGTCGAACGTTTCTATTGTACCGTGTATGGGCACAAGAAGAGAGAGGCAGAGCCAACTGCAGCCACTCTCGCCGCTGCCTGTGTCCCAGCATCTCCATTGTGTAGATTTCAAGCAGCCAATAGGAGGCTGGGTGGCTCTTGGATGACTCTACACAGTATGGACAGCAGTGAGAATGGCTGTGTGAAGCTGCACCTCTCCTGCCAGCTATAGATGTCAGTGTCTGTGCAGTGGTGAGCACATGAGGCTGGAGGTAGACCAGGCTGCAAGTCAGAGTGTTCTGAGAGTTTTGTGCTAGGTACACACCATACTATTCTCTGGCAGATATACCTGCCAGATCAATTATTTCCAACATGTTCAATCTGAATTTGTTCACGCCTATGAAAATCGATCGAAAAAAGGGTGGTGTACTTAGCATTCGATACCACCTCATTATTATATTTTGGAATAGTTCTCTGTGATTTACCCAGTGAGATATGTATAAAGAAACATCTATAGATGTTCCCATTGTTGGACCTTGAATGACCTATTCAGATCTTTGTCCCGTGCAGAAATAAACCAGTTGGACTTAATAAGTGTACTGTTGAGTAAGTGGTAAAGAGTGGCTGTGCCTTTAACTCTACTAAATTGTGCTAGGTAGAGTTGAAGAGTTTCTGGGTGCATTTTGTTTTCCAGGTAAGGCCTGGTTCTGATTATCTCCACCACCAAATTGTACAAGTTTATGTCGGTATCAGACAGGGAATACTCTTTTTTCAGTTGCAAAAAGGTTTTATCCTCATCTAAACAAAGCAGATTTTGTATACTTTCAATACCTTTCTAAAGGTGCCCATACACTCGTCAGATTGGCAGCAGACAGATAAGAAATGCATCTGATGATCTATCTGATGCGTTTTTAGAACATTTTTTACCAGGATAGAATTCCAATAGATTTCAGTTTGAAATCTGTTGAAATTCGATCTGATGGCATTTTTTTGCCATCAGATTTCCATTAAGGCCAATGCAAACTGATAAGCAATCTCATCAGATCGACCTAAATTTTCCACCCTGCTAGTTCGATGGAAATCCATCGAAATCGATCAAAATCGGCCGTCGATCGGTCGATTGGCCAACCGATTTGCGATCGATCGATCGATCGATCGCGATCGATCGGTCGGCCAGAAAATCGGCTGAGTGTATGGGCTGCTTTATGCTAGCTATCAAGCGGTAGATCACAGCCTAGATGGGGAAGCCACATCAAGGGGATATGGAAGCGTCCGTAACGAGATTGCATCTGTAATTTTCCCGTGCTACTAATGTAGCTTTTTGCACTAGCAAGGATTTGGAGGAGAATTTTTTTTCTGACATAGCATGGATCAATATGGAGATGAAGAGAAACATGCACAAGACCGCACACACAATCTGACGAAACCCCATGACCTGATGACCTCTACGACCTTTATGTCCACATGTCTAGACGAACAACAGACAGACAAACGACCAACTAATTTACATAATGCGTTGAAACGACTTGTAAACACGGACCAACTGCACAATATCAGACGACTGTAGGTCAACATAGATCCAACAATTGGATCGGACGAAACGCCTGTTATCAGTCGCTCGTCAAGTCCTTTGCACACGTACACATGCCTAATTTTCGTCCAACAGTCTAAAACAGACTAAAGTCAGATGACAATCAGGCAGTCTTGTTGAGCTTGTGTACTTGTTGAGCGTGTGTTAAGTGCTTTAATTGCTTTGGTTATTTCCTGTTTCTTCTTTGACTTTAAGTAGGTGTAATTTGGTCTAGAAATTTGGTGTTCATGTCTGAACCTGGTTGCAGCACATGAGATTGATCATCCAAGTTGTACAGATCATAGTAATATTGTGCAAACCCTGTCCACAATTTCTTTTGGATTATTTATCTTGGATTTGCCATCTTTACTCTTGATAAAAGGTATCTTAGTTTTGGCTTGCCTATTTTTTACGTGGTTGGAGAGTAATGCGTCCGGCTTATTATCCTGGGCATAGAAATTAGCTTTAGATTTAAATAAATTAGCCTTGAATTGATCTAGTGTGAGGTCATGCAACTCGTTTCTGGCTTTGTGTAGATCAAATAAAGTGTTTGTATTTAGATTACTTTTATGCGTACATTTCAGTGTTTCTGGTGAAACAATGCTGCCCACATTATGATTATTTTATGGTGAAACATTGCTGCATTACTATTATTTTCTGGTGAAACACTGCCCCATTATGATTACTTTATGGTGAAACATTGCTGCATTACGATTATTTTCTGGTGAAATGCTGTCCACATTATAATTACTTTATGGTGAAACATTGCTGCATTACGATTATTTTCTGGTGAAATGATGCCCCATTACGAGTATTTTATGGTGAAACATTGCCACATTATGATTATTTTATGGTGAAACAGTGCCGCATTACGATTATTTTCATGAGGGGGTGGGGAGCACCGGGGGGGAGTTTGCTGTACTTCACCGAGCATTAGAGGAATCTAAGTTAACATCCAAAAGGGAGTTTAAATCAGCTATTAGGAGGATATTGCCCTGTAACGATCGGTGTAACACAGAGAGGATCTGATTACCGGTGATCTGCAGTATCACCGAGAATGCAGATATATACCCGATTATTGATGATCTGCAGTATCACCGATAATCAGATATATCTCTAACCTCTGGACACCTGAGAGATGAGAGTGTTTGGGTGCAACAGTAATACTTTGAGGACCGCACCTGAATATCAGGTGCTAGAGCAATAAGGAGTACTGCTCCGCAGCAAGCTCCTTCCGTTGGTCTGAGCTCTCCGCAGGGAGGAGTCAGACCGAGAGTGGGAAGGACAGAACGTGAGTGTCACCAAAGAGGGAGTGTCACTGACAGATCTGTGAACTATCTCTCAACAGGAGAGATAGTTCTCGAGGTCGGGCAGGCCAGGTCGTTAACACACGGACAGATACAGTACAGATACAGGAGACAGATGCAGAATCCTAAGACTAGCCGGGTTTGGCAACAGAGTATCAGAATGACAAAAGGTACAAAATCAGAGATCAGAAGAATGGTCAGGAAAGCAGAAGGTCATAACAAATAATCAACAATTCCTAGACTAAGGTGTGCGTTCCTTGGTCATCAACACCTTGGAAACTGGTCTAGATAATAACACAGATAATAACAGAATTCCTAGACTAAGGTGTGAGTTCCTTGATCATCAACACCTAGGAAACTGGTCTAATGTAACACAGATATTGACAAGGTCTGAGTGCTACCACGTAGTGATCGCAACGCCAGACACCAGAAGAATGACCAGCACCCAGTATATATACACCAGCGCTCACCTGCGCCTCCCCTAAGTGCTGGACCAATGAAAACTGAAAGAATTGTCAGCTGACCGGCCTGGTCAGCTTACACCCTTCTGGCTGTCATAAATGCTCTGCCTCTCCGCACGCGCACGTGTCCTTCTGAACCTGTGTGGACTATCAGTCCCAGCCACACCAGACATGTTTTGTAATGCCTCTACTGTTTTGGATGCGGAATCCGCCGCACCACTGTCCGAGCGTGCAGCGTTTTCTCCGCGTTCAGCAGTACTGACAGAAGTAGGCCTATGCGCCGCGTCGGACGCGGAATCCGCCGCCCTGTTCTCTGGGCATGCGGCGGTTTCTCCGCGCTCCGTCAAGCCAGTGAATGCAGGTCTTTGCGCGCAACCTGCCATGTTGAACGCGGAATCAGCCGCCTTACTCTGAGTACTTGCGGCGGCTTTTCCGCGTTTTCTCACATGCCCCTTTGCATTTTCCTGGCAAAGCTTACTACTTTTTGTACAGAAGCAGCATGGTTAGGAGCGTGAAGGTTCACTAGAGCAGGCCTTCTTCACCCTGTACTGAAGTACTACCAACAGTGTATGTTTTGTGGAAATCTGCAGAGGTAGTTGATCAGCTCCGATGAGACACTAATTACCTCACCTGTGAATGTTTGTGGTTTTCTGCAAAACATGCACTGTTGGTAGTACTTGAGGACAGGGTTTGGAAGCCCTGCACTAGAGTGGTTGGTTTATTATTAAAAACTGCAACTAGAATAATAAATCTTCCTTGTGGGTCAACATGTACTTCCGATTAAGAAAACGAGACAGAATCGCTAATCGCTGTAACACCTTTCCTCTTAAAGGAGGTTGATAATATGTTAAAAATGTAAGGGAATTTGGGGTGAGAGAATTTAGGTGCTTTATACGCTTGAAAATGGGACTCCTGGATGCATACAACCTCTGCCTTGCTTTGAATTGTCTCTAGTCTCAACACAGAGCCTTTATAAATGGAGTTTAACTCCTTAGTGTTATGAATATGAATATTTATATCAACTATTAATAAAAAGAGAAATCCAGCAGTCACTTAGATAATTAGACATTCCAGTTACGGTAGTATTGCACTATAAATTCTGTATAAGCACCTTTGATTAGTGTATACATTGCAAAAGCATCCCATATGGCATAACATAAGTAAAACAAACACCAACATGAATAAACAACAGTATAAACACACTAACGATCAGTGGTTACAAAGGTAACCTTTAGCAAGTGTGTGCAAAACTGAGCGTGATAACAAGTTAACAGACTAACATAAAATGTACACACTTGCATACACAACTCTCCTTCATAGGAGGTGGAGGGGAAAAAAACTAGTAAATGTGGTCAGAGGCTCATGCCACCCAGTGAATTCCTGCTTAAAGAGAACCCGAGGTGGGTTTGAAGAATGTTATCTGCATACTGAGGCTGGATCTGCCTATAAAGCCCAGCCTCTGTTGGTCTCCCAAACCCCCCTAAGGTCCCCCTGCACTCTGCAATCAGACATAAATCACAGCCGAGCTGTGCTGGCTGTGTTTACATCTGTAGTGTCAGTTTCGGCTGCTCCCTCGCCTCCTGCAGAGCTCCGGTCCCTGCCCCCCTCCCTTCCCTCTAATTAGCGGGGAGGGAAGGGAGGCAGGCAGGGGCCAGAGTTCTGCAGGAGGTGGGGAGAGCAGCAGACTGACACTATAGAGAAAAACATAGCCCGCTGCGACACGCTGTGTGTCGACAGGGAGGCAGTGATTTATGAGGGATTTCAGCGTGCAGGGGGACCTTCGGTGGGTTTGGGAGACCAACAGAGGCTGGGCTGTATAGGCAGATCCAGCCTCTGTATGCAGATCACATTCTTCAAACCGACCTCGGGTTCTCTTTAATAGAAGGAAAAATATAAAGTACTTTAATAGAAACAGATGAAAATCAGGTAAGAGAAGCAGAAGGAAAAACATCTAATTTCACTTCCCTAAATAGGAGACTATTCCTGAGAGCCCACCTCCTGCCAGTCTGCGAAGCAGTGCAGTGAGGATCTGCTGCAGGACCTAAAAGGTGAAGGTGGGGTAGGAGAGGAAGCACTTTTCCAGTTACAAAGGAGTTCCATGCCTTCCTTCTTTAGGATTCGAGATGATATATATATATGTACAGTGGCTTGCAAAAGTATTCGGTCCCCTTGAAGTTTTATTTTGTCATATTATTGCCACAAACATGAATCAATGTTATTGGAATTCCACGTGATAGACCAATACAAAAGTGATGTACACGTGAGAAGTGGAATGAAAATCATACATGATTCCAAACATTTTTTACAAATAAATAACGGCAAAGCGGGGTGTGCGTAATTAGTAATTATTCAGCCCCTTGAGTCAATACTTTGTAGAACTACCTTTTGCTGCAATTACCGCTGACAGTCTTTTAGGGTATGTCTCTACCAGCTTTGCACATCTAGAGACTGAAATGCTTGCCCATTCTTCTTTGCAAAACAGCTCCAGCTGAGTCAGATTAGATGGACAGCGCTTGTGAACAGCAGTTTTCAGATCTTGCCAAAGATTGTTGATTGGATTTAGATCTGGACTTTGACTGGGCCATTCTAACACATGGATATGTTTTGTTTTAAACCATTCCATTGTTGCCCTGGCTTTATGTTTAGGGTCGTTGTCCTGCTGGAAGGTGAACCTCTGCCTCAGTCTCAAGTCTTTTGCAGACTCCAAGAGGTTTTCTTCCAAGATTACCCTGTATTTGGCTCCATCCATCTTCCCATCAACTCTGACCAGCTTCCCTGTCCCTGCTGAAGAGAAGCACCCCCAGAGCATGATACTGCCAGCCTGCCACCACCATATTTGACAGTGGGGATGGTGTGTTCAGAGTAATGTTCAGTGTTAGTTTTCCGCCACACATATTGTTTTGCATTTTGGCCACAAAGTTCAATTTTCGTCTCATCTGACCAGAGCACCTTCTTCCACATGTTTGCTGTGTCCCCCACATGGCTTGTGGCAAACTGCAAACGAGACTTCTTATGCTTTTCTGTTAACAATGGCTTTCTTCTTGCCACTCTTCCATAAAGGCCAACTTTGTGCAGTGCACAACTAATAGTTGTCCTATGGACAGATTCCCCCACCTGAGCTGTAGATCTCTGCAGTTCGTCCAGAGTCACCATGGGCCTCTTGACTGCATTTCTGATCAGCGCTCTCCTTGTGCGGCCTGTGAGTTTAGGTGGACAGCCTTGTCTTCGTAGGTTTACAGTTGTGCCATACTCCTTCCATTTCTGAATGATCGCTCGAACAGTGCTCCGTGGGATGTTCAAGGCTTTTGAAATCTTTTTGTAGCCTAAGCCTGCTTTAAATTTCTCAATAACTTTATCCCTGAGCTGTCTGGTGTGTTCTTTGGACTTCATGCTGTTGTTGCTGCCAATATTCTCTTAGACAACCTCTGAGGTCGTCACAGAGCAGCTGTATTTGTACTAACATTAGATTACACACAGGTGCACTCTATTTAGTCATTCAAGGGGGCTGAATACTTTTGCAAACCACTGTATATATATATATATATATATATATATATATATATATATATATATATATATATATATATATATATATATATATATATACATACAGCCCATCCTAGTAACAATCAGTTCAGTCGGGAAACCTCACCGATATAGGATTTTCTGTGCTCTCAATTTGGATGGAACTTCTTGGAATGATTTCCTCATAGCTGCAGTCTTGGTAGAAATATTTATAAAGTATCTGTTGTCTTGGAATTGGTCTAGGAGAGTCAGTGGTTTCCTCATAGATACCATCAGACTGCCTTTTATGTCATAAAAAGGCAGCCTAGCAAGAACATCTTTGGGAATATTCTCTGGGAGACCTTTGGGCTTAGGGAATCCGGTGGATCTGGACAATCAATAAATTGCTATCTGATGCTAGGGGAAGCAGAATTTTATATTTCAATAGTTTTTATTGTACATTTTTAAAGTTAACAAACTTACAAAGTAGATATATGCTTTGTCTGAACATCAAGTAATGACATGACGCTAAAACCAGTCAAAAAATATGAAGTGAAGTTCACAATATATCATTAATAACAGAGTGTCCTTTCCACCCAATTTTCATGGCCACTCTGGGCTTGGGAGTAAGGGCATTCAATCTCAGAATAAAAGTTGTGACATTAGGCAGTTAGATAGAGATTCAGAGAAAAAGAACTAAGATATAAGATATAAGGCAAAAGCTATAATATAACATAGCCATATAACATAACCATAGGGCAAAATTATTGGATCCGCACAAAACTGTCAAATGTCTTGCAGATATTATTTTGGTCAATAGTGGATAATGATCTGAGGTAGGAATTTTGTTTCAAGGGATTAAAGTGGAGTTATATAGGCACTTGGCATGATGTGAGGGAATTGTAATTTGCCAGACACCACGGGTAAGATGTGAGTATTAACAGATATCCTCTATGATTTTTTTTATCCATTCATAGATTTGGTAAGGTTCTGTGTTTAGATAAGTTCTACCTCTTATTTAGCATTCAAGTTCCATATTGCTGCACACTTTAGATAATAGGAGACTGAAATGGATCACAGCGTTTTCACACTCCTCTGAACCAGCTATATAGTCTGCTGTTGCATGCCTTTTGCTGAGATAAGGTTTGTTAAGTGTTGTCTCAGTAGATCCAGGAATAGGCATCTTTATCTGCTCCCCTTTTGATGCATTACTGGGGGGATAGAGCATTTTTTACCTTTTGTCTGTTAAATCTAAAGGCCTCGTCTGAGTATTGTTAAAGTCTGTTAGCAGTTACTAAATCTAAAGACCTAGTTTGAGTACTGTTAAAATGTGATTATCACGGTCATGGATTGGCCGCACATGTGAATGGCCACCCAGTGGCAAGGCTTCGTCACCCTTCTCTGAAATAGAAAATCTAAAGTCCTCTACTCTATTCTCATCCTCCTAGAGCTCTCTTCCACTTTGGACATAGTGGACCACCCTCTCCTTTTCCATATACTCTCATCCATGGGCATTCAGGGTCTTGCTCTCTCCTGGCTTTCCTTTTATTTTATTTTTTTGCAGATAGGACCTTCAGAGTCGCTAACTTCAGCACCACCTCCTCTTCATGACCCCTCACTGTTGGAGTTCCCAAGGCTTAGTCCTTGGACCTCACCTTTTCTCTATCTACACTTTCTTGGTCAGCTCATCCATTCCTTCAACTTGCAATATCGCCTCTATGCTGATGATACCCAAATCTACCTTTCATTCCTTTTGGATATTCTAACAGCTCGTGTCCCTGACTGTTTTAATGCAATCTCTTCCTTTATGTCCTCCTGTTTTTTTAAGAGTCAATATGGACAAGACTGAAATGGTAATCTTTCGACCTCGCAATTCCCCTGCATGATATCATTGTTTCCCTTGATGGCACTTCAATAACGCCTGTCTCCCAGGCTCTCCGCCTAGGTATAATAGTGGACTTGAGTCTTTCATTCAAACCAGACATTGACAAACAATCCTCGTCTTGTCTCCATCTAAAACCATCTCCCACATCTGCCATTTTCTCACATAGGACACTACTAAACTGATTGTGCATGCCTTGGTTATTTCATGACTAGACTATTGCAACTCTGTGACCTCACCACAAACTATTTATCCCGCTACAGTCCATTGTGAACCCTTCTGCATGACTCATCCACCTTTCCTCCTGCTTCTCTAGCCCTATCCCACTCTGTCAGTCTTTTCACTGGCTGCCAGTTGCACAAAGGATGCAATTTAAAATCCTGACTCTTGCCTACAAAGCTCTTTACAACCTAGCTCCTTCTTACCTAAATACACTTATTTTCAGATACCATCCTACATGCAATCTCTAACAATACTCTCCAGTCTTCCTCTCTGGTCACCTTTTCTCACCTCTGCTTACAAGAATTCTCTCAATCATATCCCCTCCTCTGGAACATTTTTTCTCAACACGTCAGCCACTCACCCACACTTACTCTTTTTAGGTGCATCCTGAAAACTCACCTATTGAGGCAAACATACTCTCCTATCCAGTGGTGCTCAACAGAGCTCGAATATTCGAATAGCTCGAATATTCAAGCTCTTTTTCAGCTATTCGAGCTCGGTATTCGAGCTCCGAATAGCTGGAGATATTCGAATGGGCTATTCGAGTAAACTCGAATAGCACATTCACTATTCGCGCTATTCGAGCTAACAGCGCTATTCGAGCTTGAATACCGAGCTCGAATAGCGTCATAGCCCAGATTGATGTCCTCAGAGCCAATCAGAGGGCTCCCAGGCCCTCTGACGGCAGCCAATCACAGAGGGGGACCCTGGCCAGCCCCTACCCTATAAATAGCGGCCGCCATGTTAGGTTTTTCCGTCCTTGCCTGACTTTGTACAGAGAGAGATCTGCTCCTTTGTGCTTTGGCTTAGCAAGAGCTTTATTGTGGTCATTCACCTAGCGTTTTTGCTCACATACACCTCCTATATACACCTATATTGTTGTTAGTTAGATAGACATTGTATTTTAGTTAGTAGCTTGTGTGTTACTAGAGAGCCAGCTGCTGCAGGCAAGCTTACACAACTTTAGGCCTCAGGGCCTGCCTGTGTGGGCAGCTCAGCTGTTCTCTCCTGTCCTCTGTTAGTTTATTTCTCATCTATACCAGTATTTCTGCTGTCCTTTACTAGTACTGAGTGATTGTATTTTGTATTGTAGTTATATAACTGTACTAGGACACTCACTGTCACTGTTTGTTCATAGCTCCTGCGTGTGACCGTGTGTGTGTGCGTGCACTGTCTGTAGTGTACACACACTCTATTTCCTTCTGATTACTGATTATTGTAATTTCTAGTTGTACTTACTGTTACTACTTACTGTACTAGAGAGGGACACTCAGTCACTGTTCATAGGCTAGCTCCTGCGTGTGTGTGCGCGTGCACTGTCTGTAGTGTACACACACTCTATTTCCTTGTGATTACTACTGAATCTGATTATTGTAATTTCTAGTTGTACTTCCTGACTGTTACTACTTACTTACTGTACTAGGGTAGGGACACTCACTAAGTCACTGTTCATAGGCTAGCTCCTGCGCATGTGTGCGCGTGCGTGCACTCACTGTCTGTAATGTACACACACTCTATTTCCTTGTGATTACTACTGATTATTGTAATTTCTAGTTGTACTTCCTGACTGTTACTACTTACTTACTGTACTAGGGACACTCACTCAGTCACTGTTCATAGGCTAGCTCCTGCGCATGTGTGCGTGTGCGTGCACTCACTGTCTGTAGTGTACACACACTCTATTTCCTTGTGATTACTACTGATTATTGTAATTTCTAGTTGTACTTCCTGACTGTTACTACTTACTTACTGTACTAGGGACACTCACTCAGTCACTGTTCATAGGCTAGCTCCTGCGCGTGTGTGCGCGTGCGTGCACTCACTGTCTGTAGTGTACACACACTCTATTTCCTTGTGATTACTACTGATTATTGTAATTTCTAGTTAGTGTACTAGGGGACACACTCACTGTTCACTGTTCACACTTACTGATTACCGATTATTGTATTTTGTATTTGTACTGTACTAATCAGTTAGCGATCTAATCACTTAGTGATTAGTGTCACCTCACCCACCAACCTACTCCATTAAAGTACCCCACTTTTCACCCGCCCTTTTAAAAAACTTTTGTGTTTACGCCCAAAACATCTAAGATGTCTGGAAGTGGCAGCCAGCGCGGTTTGGGCAAGGGGAAGGGCAGCAAGGGAATCAGGAGGAGAGGGAGCAGCATTGTGGCAAGCCGCGGCCGCGCCACCATGCACAGTTCCGCAGCAGCAGCGTCAGTGGCTAACATTCCTCCTATAGCCACTGGCCGTGGACGCCTTGGGTGCCGCCCAGCAGGAGCATCTGCAACTCACGCTGCAGAGACACAGCAGCAGCAGCGTGTAGCACCTGCTCCGATTTTCCTCCAGCCAAGTCGGAAACGTCCCATTGAGGAAAAGGATGCAGACACTGTGGTGCAACTGATGATGGAGGATGAGCAGCACGCCATCAGCTCTGCATCCGAGGCCTCCACCCTCACCACCACCACCACCACCCCTGTTCGCAGCAGCCGCCCAGCAGGGCCTGGGGAGGAGGCCAGTTCACCGTCACTCGCCGACCTGTCATTCAGCAGTCTTTTGACCCCAGGCATCATGAGTAAATTGTCTGCTGTTGTTGGCGATCTTGAGGAGGAGATGCTGATGGGCACTTTGGGGGAGGAGGGATTGGACAGCAAGACTGTGGCGACAGTCAAGCAGCCCATCCATGCATCAGGAGAGGAGTTTGGGGGGTCATCATCCCAGCAGGACATGTTTCAGGAGGGGGAGGATGATGATGACACAGTGACAGACAAAGACTGGGTGCCACCAGCTCCAGGGGATGTCGTCATCAGCAGCTCTGAGGAGGAGGAGGATGCGCTTGTGGGCCTTGCAAGGAGGCGCATCATTGCAAGCATTGGCAGCAGTAGGCAGGTCCCACAGCCTGCTGGTGTCTCAGGCTCAGCAGCAGCAGCAGCAGCATCTGCCAGTACCACCACCAGCTGCACCCAAGCCCCCGCCCCACCACAGGGAGACAGGCAGCAGCGGCTCCAGGCCGTAGGGGGTTGTTTTTGTCACCAATCTGGCGATTTTTCACCATGCCCACAGTGTACAGCAAGTATGCCACTTGCAACCACTGTCAGCGGAAGTTGAGCAGAGGTGCAGACCCCTTAAAGTTCAGCACCAGCTCGCTCATCATCCACCTTGGTGCGAAACATTTCCACCAGCATGAGGAGTTCCAGAGGCTGAAGTCCATTAGCAGAGACAATGTAACACCTTGGTCAAACTTCAAAGAAATTGATGAAGAAGTCACATCAAGCATCCTCCTTCACGTCCGCCTAACTACCTGTGACCTAGATCCTGGCCCAACACAGTTCATGTTGAACTGCCCCGACCTGTTCGTACCGGTATTCCTAAAAATTGTTAACTGTTCCTTAAAATCAGGGATATTTCCTGCTTTACTGAAGGAAGCAATCATCAGGCCTCTCCTCAAAAAACCCTCCCTGGACCCAGATGCAATGACCAGCTACAGACCTGTCTCTAACCTTCCCTTTCTGGGCAAGCTAATTGAAAAAGCTGTTTACATCCAGCTAGAAGCCAAAATCCTACAAAACAACAGTTATGACCCATTCCAGTCTGGCTTCAGGAAACACCACAGCACTGAAACGGCCCTCATCCAAATATGCAACCACCTGCTCATGGCAAGAGACAGAGGAGAGTGCTCCATCCTCATACTGCTAGACCTTTCTGCAGCCTTTGATACAGTTGACCATGACATCTTGATAAACAGGCTACAGGAATACGGCGGCATTGATGGCATAGTTCTTCAGTGGTTCCAATCCTTCTTGAGTGGCAGAACCCAAAAAGTGTCTATGGGGCCCTTCCTGTCCACCCCTGTATCACTTAGGTATGGTGCCCCAGGGCTCAATCCTCTCTCCCCTGCTTTTCACGATTTACATGTTACCGCTGGGAAAACTAATCCAAAAACATGGCCTGACATACCACTGCTATGCAGACGACACTCAACTATATCTTTCCTTCAAGCCTGGTGTGACAGACCCAACTCTAACTATAAACGCCTGCTTACGTGAACTACAGCAATGGATGAATGACAACTGGCTGAAACTAAATGCAGACAAAACTGAAGTCCTCCTGATAGGAGGGCAGAGCATGATAACAAAACAACTTAACTTGCAGTCTTCACCACTGGGAATAGGAGGCACGGATCTGCGCAGCTCTGATCATGTGCGTAGCCTGGGAGTTCTAATTGATTGGGATTTAAAGTTCAGAACTCAAATCTCTGCTGTGGTGAAATCATCCTATTTTCACCTGAAGAACATTGCAAAAATCAAGCACCTCATACCCCCAGAAGATCTGCCAACCTTAGTCCACGCCTTCATCACATCCCGACTGGACTACTGCAATGCTCTCTACACTGGCCTTCCAAAAAAGGTCTTGTACCGACTACAGCTGATACAGAATACTGCTGCCAGACTGCTAACCAACCAACCCCGTCACTGCCACATAACGCCAGTCCTGCACTCCCTTCACTGGCTACCTATAGAATGGAGGGTCCTATTCAAGATCGGCCTACTGACATTTAAATCCCTGAATAATTTAGGCCCTGGATACATGAAAGATATGTTGCAGCTGCGTAGCAATCCCCGCATTCTCAGATCAACAGGTTCTAATAATCTAGTCATACCCAGAGTCCACTTGGAAACTTTTGGTCCCAGAGCCTTCTGTCATGCTGCCCCTACGTTTTGGAACTCCTTACCTCAACAGATCAGGACAGCTCCATCCCTGGACGTGTTTAAATCCAGACTGAAAACCCACCTGTTCAGTTTGGCATTTGCAGAAATATAACTTTTGTTGTGTGAATACTTCATCCTACTAATTACTGAATCTGAGAGAGCCTAAGCGCTTTGAGTCCTATGGGAGAAAAGCGCTATAGAAATGTTATTGTATTATTGTATTGTATTATTGTATAAGTCATCTGGTGCTGGCAGTGGCACCACACCCATCACTGCACAGCCTTCAGCAGCAGCAGCAGCAGCAGCAACAGCAGCCACCCGCCCTCCTGCTCCTCCAGCAGCACCAGCAGGAGTGTGGAAATGCACTGCTCCTCCCCCCCTCTGCAACTCCTGCCGCCGACACTGAGGCCTGTTCTGGCAGCCAGTCCTCAGTGGCCTCCTCTGCTGTGTCTGCTGATTCCCGTGCAAGCAAAAGGCCACGCCAGAGCCTTTTGAGCGAGTCCTTCCAGGGGGTGGTTAGGGTTCTGCCTCCCAGCAGCCATCGCGTGCGGCAGCTGAACGGCTTGCTGGCACGGGCCATGTGCTCCCAACTCCTGCCGTACACGCTCGTGCAGGAGGGGAGCGACATGCGTGCGCTGCTTGCTTGTGCAGCCCCAGACTGGCAGCTCCCCAGCAGACACTTCTTCGCCCGCAAGGCCATTCCTGCACTGCACCACTTTGTGATGGCCAATGTGGAGCGAGGGTTGGAGCACGCGGTTGGTGAAAGGGTCCACGTCACCATGGACTCCTGGAGCAGGCACTTCGGGACAGGCCGCTACCTGTCCTTCACTGTCCACTGGGTCAGCTTGGTGGAAGGGGGTGAGGATGGGAGAGCAGCAGCGGGCACAGCAGCAGCAGCAACACAGTGGGTGGTGCCACCCCGCAGGGTCAGGGGATCTGCAGCAGGTTCCTCCGATCCTCTGCCATCCTCCGGCACACCTGGCCAAACCCCCGCCTCAGCAGCAGCGTGAAGGCCCGCCACTGCCAAGCGCTGCTGCACTTGGTCAGCCTTGGGAAGACCAAACTGACAGCAACCCATGTGTTGGCCAAACTCCAGGAGCAGGAGAGGATTTGGCTGACCCCCAGAGGCCTCAGAGTCGGAGAGGTGGTGGCCGACAATAAGGCCAATCTGGTTGCCGCAATAGACAGGGGAAACCTGACCCACATCCCCTGTCTTGCCCACGTGCTGAACCTGGTGGTGCAGAAGTTCTTGCGCACCTACCAGGGGATGGGCGAACTGCTGGAAATGGCAAGGAACGTTGTGCATCACTTCTGGTGCTCGGCTGCAGCCTGTGCGAGCCTGGAAGACGTGCAAAAGGAGCTGGAGCTGCCACGCCATCGGCTGATCCTTGACGTTCCGACTCGCTGGAACTCCACCCTGGCGATGTTGGAGCGTCTGGTTGAACAGAAGCACGCTGTCAACCAGTACCTTGCACAGGCCACTGTTTCCGCCGCTCAGAGAAGGGACAGGACCAGCAACATCCCGTCCATCGTCCCCGATGATGACTGGAGGCACATGCAGCAGGTGTGCTTAGTGCTGGCTCCCTTTCTGCAGGCCACTAACATGGTGAGCAGGGACCATGCTATGGTCTGCGAGTGGGTGCCCTTGGTTTGTCTGCTGAACAGGGCCCTCGATGCTTTGCTGGAACAGGGAGCGGCAGCCTTGGACCAGCAGGAGCGGCAAGCAGCTGCACAGTCCACCTCTGAGGGGGAGGAGGAGAAGGACTTGGTGGAGGTCCCTGACCTTGCTGCTGATGAGGGGGATCAGCACAGCGCAGCTGAGTTGGTGCGGGGGTGGAGAGAGGATGAGGCTGAGGAGGCAGAGGAGGAGGATGAGGACAGCACTGCCGTCGATGTGCCAGCACACGTGGCCCGCCTCTTCCCAATGGCAGCGCACATGCTGACGTGCCTGCGCAAGGACCCCAGGGTGATCCAGATGAAGCAGAGGGAGGACATCTGGATCAGCATGATGTTGGACCCACGCCTCAAGGGGAAGTTGAGCCAGTTCCTGCCGCCTGCAGGAGGAGACCCAGCGCAACAAATAAGGAGCTTGCAGCAGGCCCTTGTTGAGCGCTTGGAGGAAGCCTTCCCCCAGCCTTCCACCCCCACTGTCCAGCCAGCACAGAGGCAGCAGCAGGCGCCTGCATCCAGCAGCAAGCGCCCCACAGACCTGCTGTCTCTCAGCCACGAGCTCTACAGGACTGTAGAGGCTCCGGCAGCAGTGACTAGAGAGGAGGTGCATGCAGCAGCATCCTCCTCCGGTCACAGCCAGCGCCTGACCCGAATGGTGGCTGACTACATGGGGTCCTACAGCGGGCTTGACAGCGATGCCCCTGTTGATCCCATGGAGTATTGGGTCAAGCGCCTGGAGATCTGGAGCGAGCTGGCGCAGTACGCCCTGGAAGTGCTGTCCTGCCCCCCTTCCAGCGTGCTGTCCGAGCGCTGCTTCAGTGCAGCTGGTGGCGTGGTCACCGAGAAACGCTCACGTCTGTCTCACAAGTCTGTGTAATTTTCTGTAAAAAACAAAACAAATAAACCATAAAAAAAAAGGTTTAATTTTTCTGAGGTGCCCGGGTTGAAAACTGTGTTGTCCCAGTTGTGTATTGGACATGATGTGGGCTGCACGACCGCTGTCTGGGACCTCCTGCTGTGTTTATTTACAGCCCTGGTATCACCGCTAGGTACCAGGGCTATTATGTCACGCTGCCTGCCTGGCCTGCTGCCACACTCACACTACTCCTCCATTCCTCCTGCTGCTGCTGCTGTATGTCTGTGTTTCCCACTGCCAGGGTACACAGAATTTCCTTCTGCTGCCACTCTGCCACCAGCTATTACGTCAAACAATAGTTGCTCACATTACTCCTCCATTCCTCCTGCTGCTGCTGCTGCTGTCTGTCTGTGTTTCCCACTGCCAGGGTACACAGAATTTCCTTCTGCTGCCACTCTGCCACCAGCTATTACGTCAAACAATAGCTATATCTGTCTGTGTAATTTGTTGTAAAAACAAAACAAATAAACCATAAAAAAAAAAAGGTTTAATTTTTCTGAGGTGCCCGGGTTGAAAACTGTGTTGTCCCAGTTGTGTATTGGACACGATGTAGGCTGCATGACCGCTGTCTGGGACCTCCTGCTGTATTTACAGCCCTGGTATCACCGCTAGGTACCAGGGCTATTATGTCACGCTGCCTGCCTGGCCTGCTGCCACACTCACACTACTCCTCCATTCCTCCTGCTGCTGCTGCTGTCTGTCTGTATTTCCCACTGCCAGGGTACACAGAATTTCCTTCTGCTGCCACTCTGCCACCAGCTATTACGTCAAACAATAGTTGCTCACATTACTCCTCCATTCCTCCTGCTGCTGCTGCTGTCTGTCTGTGTTTCCCACTGCCAGGGTACACAGAATTACCTTCTGCTGCCACACTGCCACCAGCTATTACGTCAAACAATAGCTATATCTGTCTGTGTAATTTGTTGTAAAAACAAAACAAATAAACCATAAAAAAAAAAAAAGGTTTAATTTTTCTGAGGTGCCCGGGTTGAAAACTGTGTTGTCCCAGTTGTGTATTGGACACGATGTGGGCTGCACGACCGCTGTCTGGGACTAGTGTTGGGCGAACACCTAGATGTTCGGGTTCGCGAACGTTCGCCAAACATCGCCGCGATGTTCGGGTGTTCGTGCCGAACTCCGAACATAATGGAAGTCAATGGGGACCCGAACTTTCATGCTTTGTAAAGCTTCCTTACATGCTACATACCCCAAATTAGCAGGGTATGTGCACCTTGGGAGTGGGTACAAGAGGAAAAAAAATATTTGAAAAAGAGCTTATAGTTTTTGAGAAAATTGATTGTAAAGTTTCAAAGGAAAAACTGTCTTTTAAATGTGGAAAATGTCATGTTTCTTTGCACAGGTAACATGCTTTTTTTCGCCATGCAGTCATAAATGTAATACAGAGAAGAGGTTCCAGGAAAAGGGACCGGTAACGCTAACCCAGCACCAGCAGCAGCAGACGTGATGGAACAGGAGGAGGCGCAGGAGGAGAAGGCCACGCTTTGTGAGACACAACAACCCAGGCCTTGCATGAGGACAAGAAGCGTGCGGATAGCATGCTTTGTACCGCCATGCAGTCATAAATGTAATAAAGATAAGTGGTTCAATAAACAGGGACCACGCGGCAACGCTAACCCAGCAGCAGCAGACGTGATGGAACAGGAGGAGGCGCAGGAGGAGAAGGCCACGCTTTGTGAGACACAACAACCCAGGCCTTGCATGAGGACAAGAAGCGTGCGGATAGCATGCTTTGTACCGCCATGCAGTCATAAATGTAATAAAGATAAGTGGTTCAATAAACAGGGACCACGCGGCAACGCTAACCCAGCAGCAGCAGACGTGATGGAACAGGAGGAGGCGCAGGAGGAGAAGGCCACGCTTTGTGAGACACAACAACCCAGGCCTTGCATGAGGACAAGAAGCGTGCGGATAGCATGCTTTGTACCGCCATGCAGTCATAAATGTAATAAAGATAAGTGGTTCAATAAACAGGGACCACGCGGCAACGCTAACCCAGCAGCAGCAGACGTGATGGAACAGGAGGAGGTGCAGGAGGAGAAGGCCACGCTTTGTGAGACACAACAACCCAGGCCTTGCATGAGGACAAGAAGCGTGCGGATAGCATGCTTTGTACCGCCATGCAGTCATAAATGTAATAAAGATAAGTGGTTCAATAAACAGGGACCACGCGGCAACGCTAACCCAGCAGCAGCAGACGTGATGGAACAGGAGGAGGCGCAGGAGGAGAAGGCCACGCTTTGTGAGACACAACAACCCAGGCCTTGCATGAGGACAAGAAGCGTGCGGATAGCATGCTTTGTACCGCCATGCAGTCATAAATGTAATAAAGATAAGTGGTTCAATAAACAGGGACCACGCGGCAACGCTAACCCAGCAGCAGCAGACGTGATGGAACAGGAGGAGGCGCAGGAGGAGAAGGCCACGCTTTGTGAGACACAACAACCCAGGCCTTGCATGAGGACAAGAAGCGTGCGGATAGCATGCTTTGTACCGCCATGCAGTCATAAATGTAATAAAGATAAGTGGTTCAATAAACAGGGACCACGCGGCAACGCTAACCCAGCAGCAGCAGACGTGATGGAACAGGAGGAGGCGCAGGAGGAGAAGGCCACGCTTTGTGAGACACAACAACCCAGGCCTTGCATGAGGACAAAAAGTGTGCGGATATAGCAGCAATGCTTTTTGCCGCCATGTAGTCATAAATGTAATACAGATGAGAGGTTCAATAAACAGGGACCGGAAACGCTACACCATCCCAGATGTTCATTGGTCATGTTACTTGGTTGGGGTCCTGGAGTGTTGCATAGTCATTTCCAATCCAGGATTGATTCATTTTAATTTGAGTCAGACGGTCTGCATTTTCTGTGGAGAGGCGAATACGCCGATCTGTGACGATGCCTCCGGCAGCACTGAAACAGCGTTCCGACATAACGCTGGCTGCCGGGCAAGCCAGCACCTCTATTGCGTACATTGCCAGTTCGTGCCAGGTGTCTAGCTTCGATACCCAATAGTTGAAGGGTGCAGATGGATTGTTCGACACAGCTACGTCATCTGACATGTAGTCCTTGACCATCTTCTCCAGGCGATCGGTGTTGGAGGTGGATCTGCACGCTTGCTGTTCAGTGGGCTGCTGCTGCATGGGTGTCAGAAAATTTTCCCACTCCAAGGACACTGCCGATACCATTCCCTTTTGGGCACTAGTTGCGGCTTGCGTTGTTTGCTGCCCTCCTGGTCGTCCTGGGTTTGCGGAAGTCAGTCTGTCGGCGTACAACTGGCTAGAGGAGGGGGAGGATGTCAATCTCCTCTCTAAAGTCTCCACAAGGGCCTGCTGGTATTCTTCCATTTTGACCTGTCTGACTCTTTCTTCAAGCAGTTTTGGAACATTGTGTTTGTACCGTGGATCCAGAAGGGTATAAACCCAGTAATTGGTGTTGTCCAAAATGCGCACAATGCGTGGGTCACGTTCAATGCAGTCTAGCATGAATTGAGCCATGTGTGCCAGAGTCCTACCAGAATCCTCATCATCCTCTTGTGAGCGTTGTGATAGTTGTTGTGATGCATCATAGTCGTCACCTTCCTCCTGGTCTGCTTCTGCTGACCATTCGCGCTGAATTGTGGAAGTCCAACGTGCACCGCTCTGGCCCTCGTCAGTGGTGGCATGAAATTCCTGCTCCAACTCCAGCTGTTCCTCCTCCTCTTCTTCGTCATAGCTGCTGGGGCCAGCGTTCCCTGAGGCGGATGGCCTGATGTTGGTACCATCACGCTGATCGTTTTCTCCTTCAGATTCCCCCAGTTGCATCATGACAGCTGTTTCCTTGATTTTCAACATTGACCTCTTCAGTAAACACAGCAGTGGTATGGTAATGCTGACTGAAGAGTTGTCACTGCTCACAAGCAACGTGGATTGCTCAAAATTTTGGAGGACTTGGCAGAGGTCCAACATGTTGGCCCAATCGGATCCACAGAAGCTTGGCAGCTGTCCGGATGCGCCTCGGTACTGCACCGTCATGTACTGGACCACTGCACTCTTCTGCTCACAAAAGCGGGCTAGCATGTGCAGCGTAGAATTCCAGCGCGTAGGGACATCACACAGCAAGCGATGGTGGGGGAGATTGAAGCGCTCCTGCATCTTGGCGAGTGCCCCCGAAGCAGTACTGGAATTTCTACAATGTTTGGCCACTCGACGCACCTTCAACAGAAGATCGGCCACGCCTGGGTATGTCCTCAGGAACCGCTGAACTACTAGGTTCATCACGTGCGCCAGGCAAGGGATGTGTGTCAGCTTAGCCAACCTTAAAGCGCGAATGAGATTACTCCCATTATCACACACAACCATGCCCGGTTTCAGGTCCAGCGGTGCCAGCCACAACTCCGTCTGTTCCTTTATTCCCTTCCAAATTTCCTCCCCTGTGTGCTGCTTATCCCCAAGGCAGATCAGCTTCAGCAATGCTTGCTGACGCATGCCAACAGCTGTGCTGCACTGCTTCCACGATCCTACTGCTGCTGGGTTAGCGTTTCCGGATGAGGTACAGCTTTGAGATGTGTTGGAGGAGAAGGAGTCAGAGAGGTAGGTGCTGCTGTTGTTATCCAGTGGGAGGGACGGCGGTGCAGCTGTTTGTGGCGTGGGCAACACCCGCGCCGTAGCAGGTGAGGAATCGCTGCCAGGCTCCACAAGGTTCACCCAGTGCGCGGTAAGGGAGATGTATCGACCCTGGCCGAACGCACTCGTCCAGGTGTCAGTGGTGAGGTGAACCTTGCAGGCAACGGCATTCTTCAAGCTTCGGGTTATTTTGCTGACCACGTGCTCATGCAACTCAGGCACTGCAGAGCGTGCAAAGTGGTAGCGGCTGGGAACCACGTAACGTGGGATGGCCACTGACATCATGCCCTTGAAGCTGTTTGTCTCCACCACTCGATATGGCAGCATTTCGCAGGCCAGAAGCTTGGCTATGCTGGCTGTTACTGCCACGGCCCGGGGGTCATTTGCTGGCAATTTCCTCTTGCGCTCAAACATCTCCGACACAGACAACTGAACCGTAGCGCTGCACACGGAAGGGCTGTTGGTTGTTGTGTTTGATGAAGACTGGGAGACCTCAAGAGCACTACTCCGGAAAGTGACAGTGTCAGCGTCGTCTGATGTTTGTGAATGTTGTGAACCATGCAATGGCTGGGCTACCGCTGCTGCTGAGGCGGGTCTGGTGGTGAGTCTGGTGAACCCAAGGGAGGCAGTGTTGCTGGTACCCTGTCCTGCCGAGTTTGCCCACAGAGTGGGATGTTTGGATAGCATGTGGCGGCTCATGCTGGTGGTGGAGAGGTTGTTAATACTTTTCCCCCTGCTCAGGCGGGTCTTGCACACCTTGCAAATCGCCATGGTAACATCCTCAGTGCAGTCTTCAAAGAAAGCCCAGACTTTGGAGCACCTGCCTTGCTGGCGATTTCTGTTTGCTCCTCTTTTGCCTCTCACTTGAACTTCCACGCTTGTGGTGCCTGAAATTGCGCGCCGCCTACCTTGTGGCACAAGGCGAACTCGTGCAGCAGTGGGTTCTTCAACAGACTCATCTGTGCTGCTGCTACGACGGCGATGTTCTCGTTCACAAACAAAATCTGGGTCTCTGTCCACATTGTCCATACCCTCCTCTTCCATCTCCTCAAACTCGTCATATGTCATTGTGGGGGGCCTCCGCCGTGGAGTAGAGCTCCCCAGAACAACCTCTGCGCAGCTCACTCCAACGTCGTCTTCCAGATCTTGTCGGCCAACCTCCTGCAATTGCAACCCCTCCTGCCCAACTTGCTCTGGGATTTATGTTTCCGAGTCCTCCTCGGACTCGCCTTGTATTTCAGTGCGCGGTGCATTTCCCACAGTTAATGGTTGTGAATCCGGGCACAACATTTCTGGCTGTTCCTCGATTGACCTTTGAAAGGTGAAAGTTTGTTGGGCTGGGAATAGCTCCTGCGAATACCCCATTGTGTCCTGAGGTAATTCATCGGACTGGTTATCTGGCAGTTGTGTGCGTGGTGTCGCTGCCGGTTGTGTCAGCTTTGTGCCCACTGGCTCCTTGTAACTGGCTGAGGACTCGGACCTCGTGCGTGATGTGCTGGTGCTGCTTAACCCACTGCTGGACGCTTGAGAGTCATCCAAGTAATTATCTGGTCCTGTTCTTTTGGATTTGTGAGGGTTGTTGTCCTGGACAACATGGGCGGTATTGAGTGGGTTTTCTTGGGTGCTCCCCTGTGGCCTGTACGTGAACCGTCAGGGGAAAGACCTTTTCCCTTGCCCCTCCCTCTTTCACCGGATTTCTTCCTCATTTCACTTATCCTTACAGTACACGCTAACTGGCAGCAGTACAGTGGCAGTACAGAAATGCTATACAGTACCACTATTCCCAGCAGCGACACAGAGCACAATGCTATACAGTGGCGGGTGAGCGGTGTACCACTATTCCCAGCAGTGACACAGAGCACAATGCTATACAGTGGCGGGTGAGTGGTGTACCACTATTCCCAGCAGCGACACAGAGCACAATGCTATACAGTGGCGGGTGAGCGGTGTACTACTATTCCCAGAAAACACAGAGTGGCAGTAAACAGAATGCTATATAGTGTGGCTGAGCGAGGTACACAGAGTGGCAGTAAACAGAATGCTATACAGTGTGGCTGAGCGAGCCGTGTACTACTATTCCCAGCAGACACAGAACAGTAAACAGAATTCTATATAGTGTGGCTGAGCGGTGTACCACTATTCCCAGCAGCGACACACAGCACAATGCTATACAGTGGCAGGTGAGCGGTGTACCACTATTCCCAGCAGCGACACAGAGCACAATGCTATACAATGGCGGGTGAGTGGTGTACCACTATTCCCAGCAGCGACACAGAGCACAATGCTATACAGTGGCGGGTGAGCGGTGTACCACTATTCCCAGCAGCGACACAGAGCACAATGCTATACAGTGGCGGGTGAGCGGTGTACTACTATTCCCAGAAGACACAGAGTGGCAGTAAACAGAATGCTATATAGTGTGGCTGAGCGAGGTACACAGAGTGGCAGTAAACAGAATGCTATATAGTGTGGCTGAGCGAGCGGTGTACTACTATTCCCAGCAGACACAGAACAGTAAACAGAATGCTATATAGTGTGGCTGAGCGGTGTACCACTATTCCCAGCAGTGACACAGAGCACAATGCTATACAGTGGCGGGTGAGCGGTGTACCACTATTCCCAGCAGCGACACAGAGCACAATGCTATACAGTGGCGGGTGAGCGGTGTACTACTATTCCCAGAAGACACAGAGTGCCAGTAAACAGAATGCTATATAGTGTGGCTGAGCGAGGTACACAGAGTGGCAGTAAACAGAATGCTATATAGTGTGGCTGAGCGAGCGGTGTACTACTATTCCCAGCAGACACAGAACAGTAAACAGAATGCTATATAGTGTGGCTGAGCGGTGTACCACTATTCCCAGCAGTGACACAGAGCACAATGCTATACAGTGGCGGGTGAGCAGTGTACCACTATTCCCAGCAGCGACACAGAGCACAATGCTATACAGTGGCGGGTGAGCGGTGTACTACTATTCCCAGAAGACACAGAGTGGCAGTAAACAGAATGCTATATAGTGTGGCTGAGCGAGGTACACAGAGTGGCAGTAAACAGAATGCTATATAGTGTGGCTGAGCGAGCGGTGTACTACTATTCCCAGCAGACACAGAACAGTAAACAGAATGCTATATAGTGTGGCTGAGCGGTGTACCACTATTCCCAGCAGCGACACAGAGCACAATGCTATACAGTGGCGGGTGAGCGGTGTACCACTATTCCCAGCAGCGACACAGAGCACAATGCTATACAGTGGCGGGTGAGCGGTGTACTACTATTCCCAGCAGACACAGAGTGGCAGTAAACAGAATGCTATATAGTGTGGCTGAGCGAGCGGTGTACTACTATTCCCAGCAGACACAGAACAGTAAACAGAATGCTATATAGTGTGGCTGAGCGAGGTACACAGAGTGGCAGTAAACAGAATGCTATATAGTGTGGCTGAGCGAGCGGTGTACTACTATTCCCAGCAGACACAGAACAGTAAACAGAATGCTATATAGTGTGGCTGAGCGAGGTACACAGAGTGGCAGTAAACAGAATGCTATATAGTGTGGCTGAGCGTGCGGTGTACTACTATTCCCAGCAGACACAGAACAGTACACAGAATGCTATATAGTGTGGCTGAGCGAGCGGTGTACTACTATTCCCAGCAGACACAGAACAGTAAACAGAATGCTATATAGTGTGGCTGAGCGAGGTACACAGAGTGGCAGTAAACAGAATGCTATATAGTGTGGCTGAGCGAGCGGTGTACTACTATTCCCAGCAGACACAGAACAGTAAACAGAATGCTATATAGTGTGGCTGAGCGAGGTACACAGAGTGGCAGTAAACAGAATGCTATATAGTGTGGCTGAGCGAGCGGTTTACTACTATTCCCAGCAGACACAGAACAGTAAACAGAATGCTATATAGTGTGGCTGAGCGAGGTACACAGAGTGGCAGTAAAAAGAATGCTGAGCGAGCGGTGTACTACTATTCCCAGCAGCGACACAATGACTGGGGGGACCCTGGCTAGCGTGGCTGAAGCGCGAACTACCCTGCCTGCCTACCCAAAGCTAAACCCACAGACAAATGGCGGAAATATGACGTGGTTCGGGTATTTATTTACCCGAACCACGTGACAGTTCGGCCAATCAGAGCGCGTTCGGGTCCGAACCACGTGACCCGTTCGGCCAATCACAGCGCTAGCCGAACGTTCGGGGAACGTTCGGCCATGCGCTCTTAGTTCGGCCATGTGGCCGAACGGTTTGGCCGAACACCATCAGGTGTTCGGCCGAACTCGAACATCACCCGAACAGGGTGATGTTCTGCAGAACCCGAACAGTGGCGAACACTGTTCGCCCAACACTATCTGGGACCTCCTGCTGTGTTTATTTACAGCCCTGGTATCACCGCTAGGTACCAGGGCTATTATGTCACGCTGCCTGCCTCATTGACTGCCTGCTGCCACACACTCATCCTCCTCCTCCTGCTGCTGAATTTACCTCCTGCTGTCTGTGTGTTTCCACTGCCAGGGAGCACATAAAATGGCGCTTCCAACATGCGTGCGCCACCAGCTATTTGTTACGCTCAAAAATAGCTGCATTTCTTTAAAAAAAACAAAAAATTATATATACTTTTTATTAATACTGTGTGATATTATTTTTAGAGGTGTCCGGGTTGAAAACTGTGTTGTCCCAGTTGTGTATTGGACATGATGTGGGCTTCACGACCGCTGTCTGGAACCTCATGCTGTGTATTTACGGCCTGGTACCACCGCTAGGTACCACAGCCTATTATGTCTCGTCTCGCTGCCTGCCTCATTGACTGCCTGCTGCCACACAATCATCCTCCTCCTCCTGCTGCTGAATTTACCTCCTGCTGTCTGTGTGTTTCCACTGCCAGGGAGCACATACAATGGCGCTTCCAACATGCGTGCGCCACCAGCTATTTATTACGCTCAAAAATAGCTGCATTTCTTTAAAAAAAAAATATAAAAGAGAAATAAGTGAAGAAGAAGAAGACGATATAGAAAAAGAAGGAGAAGAAGAAGAAGAAGAAGAAGAAGGAGAAGAAGAAGAAGGAGAAGAAGAAGAAGAAGAAGGAGAAGAAGAAGAAGAAGGAGAAGAAGAAGAAGAAGGAGAAGAAGAAGATGAAGAAGAAGAAGATGAAGAAGATGAAGAAGATGAAGATGAAGATGAAGAAGAAGAAGAAGAAGAAGATGAAGAAGAAGAAGATGAAGAAGAAGAAGATGAAGAAGAAGAAGAAGATGAAGAAGATGAAGAAGATGAAGAAGATGAAGAAGAAGAAGATGAAGAAGATGAAGAAGATGAAGAAGATGGAGAAGAAGAAGATGATGAAGAAGAAGAAGAAGATGAAGAAGAAGAAGATGAAGAAGATGAAGAAGATGAAGAAGAAGAAGATGAAGAAGATGAAGAAGAAGAAGATGATGATGAAGAAGAAGAAGAAGATGAAGAAGAAGATGATGATGAAGAAGATGAAGAAGAAGAAGAAGAAGAAGACGATATAGAAGAAGAAGAAGAAAATATAGAAGAAGATATAGAAGAAGAAGATATAGAAGAAGAAGATATAGAAGAAGAAGAAGAAGATATAGAAGATAATGAAGAAGAAGAAGTATATACAGTACTGAACAAAATTTTGGACACAACTTCTCTTTCCACCTTTTTTTTTTTAAAGGAACATCCCCACATAATCACTTGCTGTTGTTACGGTACTTGGAAAACAAGATGTTTCTTGCATCATTCACCCTCAAAACAAGTGTTGGAAGCTATTTAAGGCCAATTCGAATAGTCAGCTCGAATAATGAGCTCGAATACCGACTCGAATAGTGAGCTCGAAGTCCGAGGTCGAATCGAATAGTAAAAAAAATTCGATTTGAATGTTCGACCGAACGCGAATAATTTACTATTCGAATTCGACCAAACTCGAATAATAAAAAGGGGTATCCGAGCATCACTACTCCTATCTAGGACACTACGGCCACTGACCACCATTTCTACCATCTTATACACAGCTTCCCTTTACCTACTGTCCTATCCCTTAAACCAGGGGTCTCAAACTCAATTTACCTGGGGGCCGCAGGAGGCAAAGTCAGGATGAGGCTGGGCCGCACAAGGGAATCAATCAATCAATCAATCAATCAATCAATCAATCAGCAGCTCCCAAATTCACACTGCAGTGAACTATTTTGCCTATTTTACCTTATAGTTCGCTTCAGTGCTCCCATTACAAGTAATCCGCCGTGTCCCCGCCGCAAAACGAGGGCTGCAGAGCCCCCAAATCTGCTGGAATTTCCTGGAATGGGCAGAGCTTTCAGCTTCAGCTCTGCCACTCCTGACATCAATCGCGGTCTCATTGCCGCCTCTGCCCGCCCCTCTCACTCTTCCTTCACAGAGAGGGGCGGGCAGAGGCGGCGATGCGCCGCGTTTGACGTCAGGAGGGGCAGAGCTCAAGCTGAAAGCTCTGCCCCTTCCAGGAAATGCCGGCGGATTGCCCCCCGGGCGATTTGGGGGCTCTGCATCCCTCATTTAGCGGCGGGGATGCGGCGGATTACTTGGGAGCACTGAAGCGAACTATAAGGAAGCTTTTGCTGGCGCGGGCCACAAAATATTGTATCGAGGGCCGCAAATGGGCCGCGGGCCACGAGTTTGAGACCCCTGCCTTAAACCTTTAGATTGTAAGGTCTTTTGAACAGGGCTATCGCCTCCTCTAGTCTCACAATTGATTGTAATGTATGTGCATATCTTCCACACCTGAGTAAAAATCTGTAGTTGACTGGTTCAGTTGTACTCCACCATTGTCTTATAATATTAACTGTTGTGTTGTTTATTTTGTATTGCTATACCCTGTATTCTCTTGTTTAGTGCCATGGAAGATTCTGGTGCTGTATACAGGGCTGGGCCGAGGCATAGGCTGGAGAGGCTCCAGCCTCAGGGCGCAGAGTAGGAAGGGGCGCACAATTCATTCAGCTGTCATTCCTAATTGTGTATGAAGCAGAAAGAAATAAGAAAAGGGGATACATTGCAGTGACTGCAAGCCAGATAATTAGATATTAAGGTGTTGGGGAGGTTGTGGGCCCTGTGGCCCTCTTAGTCTAATAGCAATTAGTGTGTGACGGCTGGGGTGGGAGGGATGGAGGGGCGCACTTTGGTGTCTCAGCCTTGGGTGCTGGAAGACCTTGTCCCTGCTCTGGCTGTATAAATTAAAAATAATAATATCACGTTGTTCTTGTGCTGAAACTGCCATGCTCTGGAAATACGCAAATTGCAGTCAGATGCTTCAGCTTCATACTTAAGCCTAAAACCTCTTTATGTTGCTTTTACAGATAATCTGCACCTGCAGAGCCCATTCCTGAGTATACAATATTTTTCATGATGTAACTGTGTTTGAACTTAGGTCCTTTCTGAATTATACAGTATTATAATTCAAAATGTGTACAATGATTCACTAGACATCTTGAAGTATAATGATTTTACAGCTCTAAATGACCTAATGTCTTGTTTGGCCTAACACTAAACAAAAATGTTCCAGCTATTGTTTAACAAATTAGATATTGATCTCTTTAACCACAGACAGACATGTCTGCTTATACTCTGAATTATGTTTTACTTTCTTTCTGGCTTTTAATTGGCGCCAATTTTTTATCAGTAATCCACTCTACAAAAACAAGTATTGAAATACTTTATGACTTCAGTGACCAGATTTTTTCAGTGGCCAACCTGGGATGGAGAGGGGATAGGGAGTTACATTAGTGTGGCACGCTTGGGGCTTGATTCACAAAAGAGTGATAGCTGCTAGCACGGCACTTATCACGCAATCTGGATTACGTTCACGTGTAAACTAAGGTTTGTGCGCGATCACACATGCAAACGCGCATGTCATCTCGCGCAAACCTTCGTTTACATGTGAATGTAATCCTTTACGCGCGCAAACCTTCACGCGCAGCAGATCACGTGATTACTGGCGTGCTAGCAGTTATCACGCTTTTGTGAATCAAGCCCTAAGTGTGTTGTGGTGAAAAATGGACATGGCTATGACATGACACAGGCGGAGCTAACTCTAATGTACCAGTGCAACTCAAACATAGTGGGCCCTAGTTTCCTCCCAAAACACAATTAGGCAAAGTGACCCTAAAGGTAATTAGACAACATTTCCCAAATACATAAGAAAGCAGTGTGTCCCCCATGATGTGTTGAAGTGGGAGATTCAAATCATGGATGTAGGGATAATAAATCTGCAGAAACTGCATTATGCTATTATGTCAATGTGGACTTAAATCTTTGAGGAATGTCATGAAGAATAAAGCAGTTTGGAAGGCAAAAAGGGTCAAACTCAACACTAGCAACATGTTCCTAATAAAATGGCCAGGAAAACGAATATGTTTTCCTGTCTTTCTTTTGGTTAATTTATTAGCATACCATTTTGAAACCATGAGCCCTCGAAATGCCAAATGCTGCAACAATAATTCCCAAAAGTAGCAAATGCAGCTACTATGACCATCAAATAATAAAAGCGGGTGGCGGGAAGGTGACAGTGCGTGCTGCTGGGAGGGTAACACTGAGTGCTGCTGCGGTGGGAGGGTAACACTGGGTGGGAGGAGGGTGACACTGGGTTGGAGGAGGGTGACATTGGGAGCCTCCCCCCCCCAATCTGTATCTCGGTAACAATATGTGCCAGAAGCAAGAGCCATGCTTTCTGGCTGCTGATGATTGTTGCTCCTCATCTCGCCTCACTAGGCTTCTGCTGCGCAGTGTGTGACGTCTTCATTCAACGACCACATACCTATATAGACAAGAAGCATGTTGGGGCAGGGCTAATGCATATGCGGCTGGCCATGCTTTTTTGATATAGTAGCTATAGTGAGGCGGATTGGTGGTGGGCAGGAGGCGGGGCACGTGGCCACACAGAGGCCCGTGGAAAAAGTGAGACGTTAACCGGGTCAGTTTTCAGCCCAGGACACAGGACCCTGAATCCTGTGTCCCGGGTGAAGTGGGACATCTGATCACCATATTTATAACATTTAATCAATTATGTTCTTTCACTTTTAAATGAACAATTAGGAACTTGAGAGTAAATTGTGTGCTCTCATTAATCAAATGCAAGCCGGCCTTTGACCTGAGCAACTGGAGCGGTCGGGCATTCATCTACCTTGTCTGGACCGGCCCTGGCTGCATTTCTGCTTGGCTGAAGGCTCCGGGTCCGTTTGTGGCTACTGCGAGTTGTAGCTACGCCTCAGCCCCCCCCCCCCCCCCCGCCCCCCTGGTACCACTGGAGGTGATGGGGTGAAGACTCCAGGAACCTGCTGCTGCATCTTGCGGAGTGTTTGTGAGCCGTGCGTGCCAACAGTGCCACCCCTCGCTCACAGCGATGTCTGATTGGATGGCTGCTTCAATGGGGAATGCAGGCAGCTCCGGAGCTGCGCACTTCAAATCAGAGACTTGTCATTCCTGACTCCTGAGTCCTGGCCCCAGCTACACAGCAGACAAGCAGAAAAGTAAGGTTCGGTAAATGCTTCCTGGTTGGAAAAATGGGGGGGGGGGGGGGGGTATATACACTAAAGGGGGATCTGCCAATATACACTAAGGGGGATCTGCCCATATACACTATATACACTAAGGGGGATCTGCCTATACATACTGTGTACACTAAAGAGGGAGGGGATCTGCCTATATAAACTAAAAGGTGGGGAGGGGGGGGGGGGAATATGCCTATATACACTAAAAGGGGAGGATCTGCCCATATATTCTAAATGGGGATCTGACTATATGCACTAAAGGGGGAATCTGCCTATACATACTAAAGGGGGGAATCTGCCTATGTACACTAAAGGGGGAATCTGCCTATACATACTAAAGGGGGAATCTTGCCATGTACACTAAAGGTGAGGAGGGGGGGAGCTGCTTATATAAACTAAAAGGGTGGGATCTCCCTATATACACTAAAAGGGGGATCTGACTATATGCACTAAGGGGGATCTGCCTATATACACTAGAGGTGGTGGTGGGGGGCTGACTATATGCACTAAGGAGGGGGATTAATGGTGATCCTCCTGTGCCCAGTTACTTGATTCCTGAGCCTAGCTGCAGTATGAAGCGTAAACGGATCCCAGGGTTCACGTACCATTTCATTTTGAAATTCTATAATTTTTATTTAAATTCCAATTCAGAGTAGCACTTTTTCACCAACTTTTAGGTACTTTTTCAATTGTAAAATGCTAAAAAAAAAGTTACCGTATTTTAAAGCAAAGATGAAATGTATCTCCTAGGAGATATCTCAGGAGAAAAAGTGAATTGCCTATGGACTTGTCTTCGTGTGTGTGTGTGTGCGCGCACATAGAGGATGAATGGGGGGGGTACCAAAAACTGATTTTGCTCAGGGCACTGTGCAACCTAAGGCTGGCCATGAATGCAAGTAGTTAGGTCAGCCCCACCACAGGAACAAGCGTTGTTTCAAGTGACAAGAAGAATTCAGGAAGATTGAGAGGGCAATTCATGATCTCTAAGTTTATGCTGATTATCTGCAGCGGCTAATCCAGCTACAGGAAGACTATATAAGGAAATGCCTTGCTATGTTACCTTAGGGCATCAAGGCTTTCAAGCAGAGATATGGGCTACCATACCCTATGTTTGCAGGGAATCTGGCTGCATCTGCAATGCTGGGAATAGAGGTTTTTTTCGACAGATAGATGGTCCGATAGATAATTTCTGACAGGTCCGATCTGACTTTCGATCGCTTTTTTTTCTGATCAATTTGTATAGAAGTGATTAGAAAAATGATCAGAAAAATGATCTAAACCAGATCGGACCTGTCGGAAATGATCTATCGAGCTATCTATCTGCCAAAAAAACTCATTGTGTATTCCCAGCGTCGTGTATTTCCAGCATTACTGCCCTTATAGGAAATCAGAAATTGACTAAAAAATTCCATGATCTTTACAGACTGAAAACTAGTGAATACACAGCTGCAAAGCTGCTTAAGTTTTTTTTTAGCTAAATTAGTGCTTGCAGCAGGCTATTACACCTAGCCTAACCCCAGTGGCCCCAAGTGATCAATGCAGCAATCCTGATAACATAATTTAAAGAGACTCTGTAACAAAATTTTAAGCCTTATTTCTTCTATCCTATAAGTTCCTATACCTGTTCTAATGTGGCCTGTCTTACTGCAGCCTTTCCTACTTGCACTGTCTCTGTAATAAATCTTATCTCCTTTCCTCCGTCGTGTCTGTCGGGCTGAGGCTGGAATGTGTGGAATGTGCAGCACTGCTTGTCATTGGCAGAAGCTTTACACACCCCCTCCAAGCTCTGCATGAGTCACACAGTAAGCTAGTTCTCAGCCTATAATACTGTGGTTAGCAGCCATGTCTTTTGTTTGTAAACACTGCCTAAAACTGTTAATTACAAAGCAGGATTTCAGCAGGGAGTGGCAGAAACAGCACAGAGGGGAACAGGAGAAAATAAGGAATAGAATGGTATACTTTTTATTGTAAGAATATTAAAGTACAGATTCTCTTTAAAGCGGAATATAACCCTGCATTTCAACTTTGCTCTAAAACATTATTTACAGCATATTATATGCAACCAGCATTTTTTTTTTTACTAGACCAGCATTGGAAGGGTTACACACAAAGCTTTAAAGTTCTGTGGAGAGACATGCTGCCCGCAGCCGAAGTTTAGATAGATACATTTAAGTAAACAGAATGTAACAAGTGGTGAATGTTACACACTCTCTGGCTGTCCTCCAGCTCCTGCACAGTCAGAGAGAGTGAGTCACATTCCTCACTTGTTACATTGTGTTTACTTAAATGTATCTATCTAAACTTCGGCTGCGGGCAGCATGTCTCTACACGGAACTTTAAAGCTCTGTGTGTAACCCGCCCAATGCTGGTCTAGTAAAAAAAAATGCTGGTTGCATATAATATGCTGTAAATAATGTTTTAGAGCAAAGTTGAAATGCAGGGTTATATTCAGCTTTAAATTGTTGGCGTCGGTGCACAGCCATTTTAACTTCTCTCCAGAGATGTTCTAATACATTCAAATCTGAGCTCTGGCTGAGCCACTCAAGGACATTTACAGAGTTTTTGTGAAGCCACTCCTTTAATATCTTGGCTATGTGCTTAGAGTTGTTGTTCATCTGAAAGAACAACCTTCGCCTCAGTATGAGTTCAATAGCGCTTGGGAGCAGGTTTTCCTCCAGGATGTCTTTGTACATTGCTGAAGTGATCTTTCCCTTTATTCTGACTAGTTTCCCAGTTCCTGTGGCTGAAAAACATCCCTACAGCATGATGCCGCCACTACCATGCTTCACTGTAGGGATGGTATTGGCCTGGTGATGATCGGTGCATGGTTTCCTCCAAACATGATGCCAAAGAGTTCAATATTTGTCACACCAGACCAGAGAATCTTGTTTCTCATGGTCTGAGAGTTCTTCAGGTATCCTTTGGCAAACTCCAGGCGGACTGTCATATGCCTTTTACTAAGGAGTGGCTTCTGTCTGGCCCCTCTACCATACAGGCCTGCTTGGTGGATTGCTGCAGAGATGGTTGTCCTTCTGAAAGGTTCTCCTTTCTCCACAGAGGATCTCTGGAGTTCTGACAGAATGACCATCAGGTTCTTGGTCACCTCTATGACTAAGGCCCTCTCCCCCATTTGCTCAGTTTAAATAGCCAGCCAAGTCAGCTCTAGGAAGAGTCCTGGTGGTTTTGAACTTATTCCATTTACAGATGATGAAGGCTACTGTGCTCATTGTGACCTTCAAAACAGCAGAAATTTTTCTGTAACCTTCCCCAGATCTGTGCCTTGAGACAATCCTGTATCGGAGGTCTACAGACAACTCCTTTGACTCCAAGCTTGATTTGTGCTCTGACATGAACTGTAAACTGTGGGACCTTGTATAGACAGATGTGTGTCTTTCCAAATCATGCCCAATCAACTGAAATTACAACAGGTGGTCGATGGACTCCAATTAAGCTGCAGAAACATCTCAAGGATGGTCAGGGGAAATAGGATGCACGTGAGCTCAATTTTGAGCTTCATGGCAAAGGCTGTGAATACTTATATATATGTGCTTTCTTAATTTTTTTTTATTTTTAATACATTTGCCAAAACCTCAAGTAAACTTTTTAACGTTGTCATTATGGGATGTTGTGTGTAGAATCATGAGAGGAAAAAATAATTTAATCGATTTTGGAATAATACAGGATGGGAGGAGGAGGTTCCCCATTGTGAGTGTAAACTAAAAATTTGGGAATTAATAAGGAACAGTCTTACCTCGATATGGAGTGACAGTAATTTATTGGACACCAAAAACAAGCAATGCATTTCAGCCGCTCCTTCAGGTTAATAATACAGTGTCTTTAATCTCTGTAGCACGGGTAAGGACCACTTATAGGCCTAAATAAGAAACAATAGGACAAGGGCCTTGCCCTTGCAAAATTACAATCTAGAGTGGAGTGGAGTGGGGACACTAGGGAAAGAGACACAGGAGTTACAGGATGAGACATTGAGCCTCAACTGCGACCTACAGCAAATTATAGGCTAGAGGACAAGAGGGTCTCCTGAGAGAAGCGAAGATTCTGGGAGGGATGGTATCTGGAGATTAGTGAGGAAATGTATGGAGGTGACAACTTATGTAGAGCTTTGCATGATGGTGTGAGGCATTTAAACTGGATCCTTTGGCTAACTGGTAACCAGTAAAGAGATTGGCAGCGAGGGCTGACTCCAAAGAGAGGAGGTTGAGAAGGGACGCAGAGTTTAGTAGGGACTGGAGAGATAACAGTCTGTTTTTAAATTTTAGGTATAAAAGAGTACGATGTTACAGTAGTCAAGATGGGATATGATTAGTGCATGTGAACGCCATGACCCCAATTCAATTCACTTTTTCTCCTAAGTTTTCTCCTAGCAGAGAATTTTTAATCTTCTATTAAAAATAACTGTTCAGTACTTTGCATTTAAAAAAGTACCGCATGGTATGTGAAAAGGTATTATCAAAATTATTCTTATTATTTTGTTGGCTTAAAGAGACACTGAAGTGAAAAAAAATTATGATATAATGATTTGTATGTGTAGTAAAGCTAAGAAATAAAACATTAGGAGCAGAGACATAAGTCAAATATTGTTTCCAGTACAAGAAGATTTAAGAAACTCCAGTTGTTATCTATGCAAAAAAGCCATTGAGCTCCACGACTTTCTTCTGAAGCTTATTATCTCACGTGTCTGGCACTGTATCGTTTTTTTTCCTGCAGATAACAGTTCAAAAGTTCACTAGCCTGCTCTGTAAAATCATTTAGAATGCTGAGTAGTGTGTAGAGAATAATGCAGTGTTATAAAAAAAACTATATAACTGAAAATAAAAATATGAGAATATTTTCTTTGTTACTAATGTTCTAGTAATTATTCATACTACACAACCAATTCATTATATCATATTTTTTTTCACTTCAGTGTCTCTTTAAAAGACATCTTATTAATAAGGTGTGAAAACGTCCCGGCTCCCAATCACAGCACTGCTCGGAGGCTGCTGAACAGCTCTGGAGGCTACCTCGCTCCGGATCCGGCTCCTACCGCACCAGGACCCCGGCCTCACCATCCTAGCTGCTAAAGGTGAGACCCGTCTCTCTGGGCCCCTGCCACGTGGTCTTGCAGGACAAATTGATGCAGGGCACAGCCTATGGGCACGAACACTGCAGGACTGGGAAATGTTTTTGTGCTACATGGTGTAAGGCTTGGTGGTGTATTCTCCACAGTCAGCATGCAACGCATGAGCTGGCGTGGAGGAGGTACACACACTAGCACCAGGAAACAGGCTATCCCTAGTATAGTGGAGGGGAGGACTGACTCCAAAAGGAGATTGTGGCGCACAGAGCCGGTGCAGATCTGACAGCCACAAACAATGCTTTCGTTATAACGTCTCAGCGCAAAGTAGCGCTGAGCGCACAAACCAGAACTGAGGAGATCAGGACAGGTAGACAGAATGAACGCTTGCTAGCTAGCGGCTACTTAGCGACAGCAAGCGTCCAAAACCAGACAGACTGGAATGAGGCAGCCAATGCGATGCGGCGATGGCGTGCCTCACAAAGACAGGACAGGATAGTCAGAAAATAGCAGGATTAAGATAGATGAACGTAACACAGATAAATATACAATAAGTATGTTTTCCTAGCATATTACAATTACAGCTATAAATGAAACTATTTGTAACTTCTGACTAACATATGTATATATCGGCAATGAACCGATATATGACATAAGCAGGAACGCTGACTAAGACTGGAGTAATACAGGGGACAGGACTCAGAAGGATTCGCTATCTCTTCGCAGAGATGAACGCAATCCACCAACAGTAACAGAACAGGATTCAGAAGGATTCGTTATCTCTTCGCAGAGATGAACGCAATCCACAAACGGTAACAGGACAGGATTCAGAAGGATTCGCTATCTCTTCGCAGAGATGAACGCAATCCACAAACAGAACCAGGAGCAGGGTAACTACCTCAGCACGGGTGGTCACGGTACGCGCAACCTACCAAAACGTGCTGGAAGGCTGACTAACTGCACACAGGATATAAACAGTTCGTGTACGTATACATCAGCGACACTGATGTATTAACGTATCACAAATACAAGGAAAATAATAAACGTGCTGGTATGCATATATATTGGCAATGAACCAATATATGATGCAAAGACCAGCAAAGTATCTTTAACAAGAAACACGATCGGGGGCTAAAGCGACAGCAAGGCAGGCTTAAGCTGAAGCTATGAAAACCCAAGGAAACCCTGCAGGAAGCAGATCTTTATACTGAGGTCATTCAATGGGAGCAGACATGCAGATTCCCACACAGGTGAATGATAATCAGTCACAAGCTGACAGCAGGGAAAGACAGACAAGGCTATGCAGCTTGCATGGAAAGACATCAGAACTGCCTGAGCTGCAGCACTACTTCCAGCAATAGCTGCTGCAGCAGCGATCATTACAGTACCCCCGCCTTTAAAAGTGGATTCCAGACGCTTTTCAAAACTGAAATTTCCAACAAAACAGTCTGACTGATAATTCATGATGACCTGGACAGCCCGGCAAGACCGAATTCCAGAATCAGTCCCCACAAGACTGGACCCATCAGAACCAGAACCTACAGAACCATGCCCATCAGTACTACAAGCCCCAGTGTGACACCCATCAGAACCATGATTTCCAGAAGAAAGCCCTCCGAAACTCCCTGAGCGATACCCACCGCCTTCCAGGAACCGTTCAGAAACGACAAAGCCTTTGCAATGCCCACCGGTACTGTCTTTACCAACACAAAACCCACTGTTGAACCAGTCCAAGGCACCAGGACAAGTTTTCTCAGAGACCTCCCAGAACACCTTGAAGCTCCAAAGAGATCTCCATAGGTCAGAATGCCCCTTAGGCTCACATGGAGAACCATCAAGAACCCCTATGGAACCTAGGGCAATTCCCGAGTCAGGGCCACAAGGACAAACATCAATATCAGGGCTTTCAGGGACCAGAACCATCTCTGGGCATGCAGGCAAACTGGCAATATCAGAACGTGTTCCCACTAAGGAAGCATCAGAGCACGCTAACACCTTAGACACACTTGGGCATTCTGGCACACAAAGAACATCTGGGCACACCGGCACAAGAGAAACCTCTGGGCATGTCGAGGAACTGTGAGCCTCAGGGTCAGCCAAGACAGGACCAAAACCAGGACTGGCCAAAAAAAAATCATCATGACTAAACTTCGCAACTACTGGACTTTTACACGAGAATGCTGGATCAGACTTAGATGTCGCTGATTCCAGCAAAGTCAGTAACAAATCAGATTCAGGGGCACTAACAAGACAGGACAAATCTTCTGATGTATGCACTGAACCAGACAGGGACTCCACAACTACCTCTGGACTGGACAGAGACTCATTTAATACACTGGATTGGAGCTCATGAGGCGCTGCAGAACAAGTCAGTATTGCAGCAGCCCCCACTGGACTAGGCAAAACTGAGGAATTCCCTGGACAGGAAGGGGACTCTGGAACCTCTGCCACAGCGGCCAGAGAACCAGAATCTTTCAGGATACAGGGCTGGGTTTCAGGAACACTCATCAGACCGGACTGAAATTCTGAGATTTCTATTATTTTGACCAGAGAATCAGAATTATCCATGTTACAGGGCAAGACTTCTGAAACATTCAGAGGACAGGGCTGGAGTTCCTCGGCTGTTACAACACTGGAGAGGGACTCAACAACATTGGTTAAATCAGACTGTGTACAGGACAAGGTATCTGACACACTTGCTGACGAGGACAATATTTCAATGGCTTCTGCTTTGCTGGGCAGAAATTCATCAAGTTTTATTAGAGCAGACTGTAATTCCAAAACAGCTGCTAGACAAGTGAATATTACTGCAACACCAACTGAGGTAAGCAGTGCTTCAGCCTCCTCTGCTAGAGGGTTTAAAGTATCCAAAGTACTGGGTGAAGCATAAGACTCTGCGACCACAGCTTCACTGGACAGGATCACTGAACAGTCCATATTGCAGGGCAAAACCATGGAAGCACCTGCTGGACAGCATAATGATTCTGTGACCTGAGTTTCATTGGAGAGATCTACTGCACAATTCATGGTACAGGGCAAATTTATTGGAAAATTTTCTGAACAAGGTAATAATTCTGCGATTTCAGGTTCACATAGCAGATGCTCTGAGCTATTCACGAAACTAGAGCAAGGTGTAGAAACAGGAAGATCAAGACACAATGTTTGCGCATCTGCTGGATCAGACAGGAGTTGAACTTTATTAACACAGGTAATTTCTGCAGAAGTGTTTGCAGAGACAGGCAAGATTTTTCTGGTGTCTGTTTCACTAAACAAAGAGTCATGAGTACTGGCTAGGCTGGACTCGGAAGTCAGCAGGACCTCTGGATTCTCTGCTGAGAAATTTGCGCAGGGCAAGGTTAAGAATGTATCAGTGGCTTCTGTTTTACTGGGAAGTAACACTGAGTTATCCATGGTACAGGGTGGAATTGCAGGAACTTCAATTTCACACAAAAAGAGCTCCGAATCACCTGCTGAATCAGCCAAAGGTGCTGAAGCAGGCGGGTCAGAACGCCAAATTTGCGAATTCGGAGTCACAAAAAAATCATCCAAAATCAGTTCCCACACATCAATCAATGGAGCCACAAAGTCATACTCACACACACCAGTTTTTATTAGGTTATAGGCAGACTTAATGCATGCATTCAATACCAATTCACTTTTTGCACTGTAAAATTGACAAAATGAACTTGAATCATTCTTCCATTCATTGACCAGAGCTTCCATCTCTCCTTTCTCAAATGGAGGATTCCAAGCATACTTAACAGGCAGATCATGGTTTGCAGATATGATTGTGGCAGGCACATGTATAGGGTTAATTAGCAGGTGATTGGCAGATTCCTTATTCTTAAGAATATCCAATACCTGTAGCAAGTGTTGAACTGTAGTGTATGCAAACTTCCCTTGGTTCACAAATACGTTGATTTGTTCAATACTCTGTAATATCTCATCATAATCATACTCAGATAATTCTTTTAAACAAAAATCTTTATTTTCCCTAGCCAGGGAGGAAAGTTCATTAGTAGTTTCATAAGTCCATTTAACTCCCCTGAAAGACAATTGCATTTCATTATCTGTTAATGGCAGAATCTCATTATAGGTCTCAGTCGCTAAGGATAACGATTCTGCAGATTGGACACGTTTCTTAGAACGTTTGCGTTTTGCCTTTGACCTTGCGGTTTTTGGTGATTTATTCAAAGCTGCAGGAAAATCAGTAACACTTTCTGCTTGCTGCTCATTCTTGCAAGCAATTGAAGGAGCAGCTGATTGGCCTGCTGCCAGGAGTTCATTAAGAGGAAAAGGCAATGGATCTATGCGCAACCAGTTATGGATCACAAACGCTAGAAATTCCAGTGGTCTCTCTTTCAAATCGGAATGATTGAGAACATCAAATGCCCACTGGAATAATTCCCCTTTAAACAAAATATAACTTAGTTGGAGTGCCCAGGTTGAAACAGGAGTCGCTTGGAGATCAGGATTGGTCAGGAACCTGGCACATTCAGAGAAAAACTCATTTTCTGTTTCAGAGCTAAGTTCTTCAAATTTCTTAAAGGAACAGGAACCATAATTAACAGTGTCATACTTTCTGGGAATCCCCCCCACAATGGGGATTGGTAATGGGGTTTTCATAATGTAAGGCTTGGTGGTGTATTCTCCACAGTCAGCATGCAACACATGAGCTGGCGTGGAGGAGGTACACACACTAGCACCAGGAAACAGGCTATCCCTAGTATAGTGGAGGGGAGGACTGACTCCAAAAGGAGATTGTGGCGCACAGAGCCGGTGCAGATCTGACAGCCACAAACAATGCTTTCGTTATAACGTCTCAGCGCAAAGTAGCGCTGAGCGCACAAACCAGAACTGAGGAGATCAGGACAGGTAGACAGAATGAACGCTTGCTAGCTAGCGGCTACTTAGCGACAGCAAGCGTCCAAAACCAGACAGACTGGAATGAGGCAGCCAATGCGATGCGGCGATGGCGTGCCTCACAAAGACAGGACAGGATAGTCAGAAAATAGCAGGATTAAGATAGATGAACGTAACACAGATAAATATACAATAAGTATGTTTTCCTAGCATATTACAATTACAGCTATAAATGAAACTATTTGTAACTTCTGACTAACATATGTATATATCGGCAATGAACCGATATATGACATAAGCAGGAACGCTGACTAAGACTGGAGTAATACAGGGGACAGGACTCAGAAGGATTCGCTATCTCTTCGCAGAGATGAACGCAATCCACAAACGGTAACAGAACAGGATTCAGAAGGATTCGTTATCTCTTCACAGAGATGAACGCAATCCACCAACAGTAACAGAACAGGATTCAGAAGGATTCGTTATCTCTTCGCAGAGATGAACGCAATCCACAAACGGTAACAGGACAGGATTCAGAAGGATTCGCTATCTCTTCGCAGAGATGAACGCAATCCACAAACAGAACCAGGAGCAGGGTAACTACCTCAGCACGGGTGGTCACGGTACGCGCAACCTACCAAAACGTGCTGGAAGGCTGACTAACTGCACACAGGATATAAACAGTTCGTGTACGTATACATCAGCGACACTGATGTATTAACGTATCACAAATACAAGGAAAATAATAAACGTGCTGGTATGCATATATATTGGCAATGAACCAATATATGATGCAAAGACCAGCAAAGTATCTTTAACAAGAAACACGATCGGGGGCTAAAGCGACAGCAAGGCAGGCTTAAGCTGAAGCTATGAAAACCCAAGGAAACCCTGCAGGAAGCAGATCTTTATACTGAGGTCATCCAATGGGAGCAGACATGCAGATTCCCACACAGGTGAATGATAATCAGTCACAAGCTGACAGCAGGGAAAGACAGACAAGGCTATGCAGCTTGCATGGAAAGACATCAGAACTGCCTGAGCTGCAGCACTACTTCCAGCAATAGCTGCTGCAGCAGCGATCATTACACATGGAGCCCGTTTAGGGCTGCAAGTATCTGCTGGGCACCGGGATGTTGGTCTGTTCCTTGCATCCGTTGCCAGTGAACCGATAACCGTTTATCGCAGCTGGGTCACATGGCTGATGGTCTGTTATTGCGCACACCTTCTCACATCTGTGCCACACGGCTGATGGAACTGTTACCGCACATGCCTTTCACAGTGTCTTTTGGTTTACTGTGACATATGGCTGATGGACTGTTATTGCGCATGCTTTTCACATCTGTGACGCACGGTTGACGGACTGCTTTCGCACATGCCTTTTACACCTGGGTCACACGGCTGATGGACTGTTACTGGCGCATGCCTTTTACATCCGTGTCACACGGCTGATGGACCGTTATTGTGCATGCCTTGTATATTTGCGTCACACGGCTGGTGGACTGTTTTTTGCGCATGCCTTTCACATATGTGCCACACGGCTGATGGACTGTATTGCACATGCCTTTCACATCTGTGTCACACGGCTGATGGACTGTTACTGCACATGCCTTGTACATCTGTGTCACACGGCTGATGGACTGTTATTGCACACGCCTTTCACATCTATGTCACACTGCTGATGGACTGTTATTGCACATGCCTTTCACATCTGTGACACACGGCTGATGGACTGGTATTGCACATGCCCCTCACATCTGGGACACATGCTGATGTACCTATCGCACATACCTTTTACATCTGTGTCACACGGCTGATGGACTGTTATTGGCGAATGCCTTTACATCCGTATCACATGGCTGATAGACAGTTATTGCCCTTGCCCTTTACATCTGTGTCACACGGCTGATGGACTGTTATTGGCGCATGCCTTTCACATCTGTGTCATTTGGCTGATGGACTGTTATTGCGCATGCCTTCTCACATCTGTGTCATACGGCTGAGGGTTTGTTATTGCACATGCCTTTCACATCCTTCACATCTATGTCACACTGCTTAGGGACTGTTCGTGCACAATTCCAGGTTGCACTGTGTTGGCTTACTGTGTTGGCTTACCACTCATGCCTCCAATGCCACCCCACCCCCCTCGCACCACCTACTCCAGAGCACAACTCCTCATATGGGAACATTTCACAGCCCGACACCCAGAGGACAGTCTCCTGGCCAACTCTGTTTGGAGCCACATCCGGGAAATCTCTGCTCCTGCGGCTTGGCCTCGCACCGGCCAGCGGCGCAGAGGCTGTCAATCAGGTGTCCGGGCGAGGCTGAAGTGGAGAGGCCTGCGGTCGTCCATCCCTGCGGTCCTCCTTGCTAACGTCCGCTCCCTCCCTAACAAGCTGGATGAACTGAGACTCCTCAGTGACAAGAGGGAACTTGGTAACAACACCCCAGTCTTTTGCTTTACCGAAACGTGGCTTAATGACAACATCCCTGAGAGTGCTCTCCAGCTCCCAGGTTTCAGTCTCATCCGGGCGGACCGCGACAGCACCCTCTCTGGGAAAAAGAAAGGGGGCGGCATCTGCTTCTACCTCAGCTCCGCCTGGTGCTCAAACGCCTCTGTCCTGGCCAAGAAATGCACCCCAGATCTAGAACTCCTCCTCATCAATTGCAGGCCAAATTACTCGCCCAGGGAATTCTCTTCCTACGTTCTCGTCAGTGTGTATATCCCTCCTGACGCAGAGGTGAATGCCTCCCTGTGTGATCTCAGTGATACCATCACGCAGTGGGAGTCGGCCCTCCCGGACTCGCTGTTTATCATCTTAGGGGATTTCAACAAGGCCAACCTCCGCAAAGAGCAGCCTCGCATCCATCAGCACGTCACCTGCCCCACCAGGAGTGCCAACACCCTCGACCATTGCTACACGGTCTTGAAAGATGCACACAAAGCGACACCGTGGGCAGCACTAGGGTCATCTGACCATTGCATCATCCATCTGTTACCTACGTACAAAAGGCGCCTGGAAACCTCAAAACCTGTCATCAAGTCCTCCAAAGTGTGGTCAAGTGAGGCTAAACTACAACTTCAGGCCTGCTTTGACTGCACAGATTGGAAGGCTCTGGAATCGCCTAACCTGGACGAGTGGGCAGACAACGTATCCTCGTACATTAGCTTCTGCGAGGACTCCTGCATCCCAACTAAAACCTATAAACTATATCCAAATGATAAACCGTGGTTTTCAAAAAAACTACGACAACTGCGACGCAGCAAAGAAGCTGCACACAAGTCCGGCAACCAGGAGGACTACAAGAGGGCAAGAAACGACCTAAACAGGGAACTGAGGTCCGCAAAGAAGTGCTACGCGGAAAAGCTGGAACAGAACCTCTCCTCAAATGACGCACGAGCGGTGTGGAAAGGGCTAAAGGCTGCCACCAGCTATAAGCCCCCCCACAGCATGCTACACCCAGCACTGAGCTCGCCGAGAGTCTCAGCGACTTCTATTGCAGATTCGAGAACCATCCAGCTCCTGCAGGTCTCCCACAGCCACCCATACAGTCGCCGGCCACTGACTCCATAGGCCCAGACTCACCCCCACCATCAGTGAGGGAGGCTGATGTACTGAAACACTTGCTAAGGCTAAATGCGAGGAAAGCCTCAGGTCCGGACGGAGTGTCACCAGCTTGCCTGAAAACCTGCGCCCGTCAGCTCACTCCGACACTCTCTTCCATTTTCACGAGGTCCCTTCAGGAAGGCAAAGTCCCAGCATCCTTCAAGAGGTCCACCATTATCCCTGTCCCCAAAAAGCAGGGAATCCTCGACCTCAACAACTTCAGACCGGTGGCACTCACGTCCGTGATTATGAAAGCTTTTGAAAGCATGGTGCTCCCCCTCCTCAAGTACGCCACAGAGGGACTGCTGGACCCACACCAGTTCGCGTACAGAGCTAACAGGTCCACCGATGACGCCATCAACCTCTGCTTGGAGCTCGTCTATGATCACCTGGATAGACCAGACTCCTACGCCAGGATCCTCCTATTGGACTTCAGCTCAGCATTCAATACCATTAGCCCCAAAATACTACAAGACAATCTCGTCACGCTAGGTGTCCACCCGTCCCTACGCCGGTGGATCACAGACTTCCTCACCAACAGATCTCAGGTCGTCAGGGTAGGAACTATCTCCTCACTACCTAGAACCACCAATACAGGAGCCCCACAAGGCTGTGTCCTGTCGCCATTTCTGTTCTCTCTGTACACGAACAACTGCAGATCCTCGTCAGACTCTGTAAAAGTAATCAAATTTGCAGACGACACAACCATCGTCGGTCTCATCACTAATAACGATGAGGAGGCGTACCGCCACCAGGTCGACAGTATCTGCCACTGGTGCAGAGTGAACGGATTGGTCCTTAACACAGCGAAAACTGTGGAGATGATCATTGACTTCAGGAGGCGTGCTCCCACCCTACCTCCAATGCGTATTGACGGCAAGGAAGTGGAAAGAGTTCCCTGCGTCCGCCTTCTGGGCACAACCATCTCCAATGACCTGAGGTGGAAAGCCAACACAGCCTCCACACAGAGGAAAGCCCAACAGAGACTTTTCTTTCTTCGCCAACTAAAAAAGTTTGGTATGGCCCCAAAACTTCTGTCTAACTTCTACTCTGCTACAATTGAATCTGTCCTATGCTCTTCCATCCTGGTCTGGTATGCCGGCTCCTCCGCCAGCGACAGGCTCAAACTGCAGAGGATCATCAGATTAGCAGAGAGGATCATCGGGAAAGCCCTTCCTACTCTGGACCTCCTCTACCACTCCAGGCTGAACACCAGAGCATTAAAGATCACCAACGACCCCTCGCACCCAGGCCACCGCTTTTTTAGTCAGCTTCCCTCGAGCCGAAGACCCCGGTTCCGGTCCATCCTCACCAAGACCTCGAGACATAAGAACAGTTTCTTTCCCTCTGCTGTCAGCCTTCTGAACTCTCTCTCACGAATTTGCCCATCCCCAACCCCACCCTACAAATTCAAGCCACACTATAGCACGCTGAACTGAGGCACACTGCACATGGACGGTGATCTAGCTCCAGAGTACTTTCTGCCTGTTCTTTTGGGTGTATTTTTGATTTCTGATTTTCGCTTTGTAAATAATGCTTCACTGTGTTCCCCTGCATCTGTTTTTGTTTTTTTTGGTTCCTGCATGTTCCATCCTGTATCTGTTTTTTGTATCTGTATCAGTCCCCTGTACGTGCCAAGCCCAATTCCGGGCACGACCCAGTCGTGCTTGGCGAGAATAAAGATTCTGATTCTGATTCTGATTCTGAAAATATCACCTAGGAGAAAACTTAGGAGAAAATGGCCCATGTGCAATTCACTTTTTCTCCTGATTTTTCACTTACGTGATATTTTCCCACCCAAACCACCAGCAAGCAAGAAAATACTAAAAAATAATTTTCATAATACTTTTGGGCACTTTTTAAAATTGTAACATGCTGAAAAGTTTTTTTTAAAGAGAAGATGAAAATGATCTCCTGGGAGATAACTCAGGAGAAAAAGTGAATTGCATTTGGCCCACAACATTAAAGGACATCGGAGGTAAAAATAAACTGATGAGAAAAACAATTGTATTTATCCTCTTTTTACTAAAAATGACTTTTTTAGATATCCCACAGTTTTATTTTATATTTATATCTAGTTTTTGAATGTTTACTGTTTCATTGTCTCTTTTCAATGACACCTTCATTGAAGCATGCCAGAGCTCAAATCATTGACCCTTTTTATCTCTTTCCTGCTCTCAGAAGCCATTTACTGATAGAAAAGTGTTTTATGACTGTAATTACTTATCAGTGAGGGTTATGCTATAGTCCAGCCTTTCTCAACCTTTTTACCCCAAAGGAACCCTGAAAATAACATTTGAATCTCAAGGAACCTCTTGCCAACTATTTTTGATCTCAAGGAGCCCCTGCATTTATTTTGCAGGAGGCATGGTCTTTAGAAGTTGGTGAGGCCATTTATTTCACTGGGGTAGGAGATGGTAAAATGAGTGTCAGTGTAATAGGGGTTATTACACTGACACTCATTTTACCATCTCCTTATCCTAGTCTTTTTATAAATTTGCTCATTAGTGCCCCAATGTAGTGCTTTCTGTTACAATACTCCCTAATTTAATGTGCTCTATTATACTTCCCCCACGATGGAGGAAAATGCCAAGGAACCCCTGCAGAGTACTCAAGGAACCCTGGGGTTCTAGGGAACCCTGGTTGAAAAATCCTGCTATAGTCTGACCCAGCCTGACCCAGACAGAAACTGTCACTTGCATACCTGATTTTTAACTCTTTCAGGCAGAGAAAGAAAAAAAGGAACACAGCCTAGTTATTTGTGTGCTTGGCACTGTACAAACCCAGGTCTATCTCATCATGTCACATGTCACCTCGGTTGTCCTTTAAAAACTCCTGAATATATTTGTTATGAAAGGACCTACCAACAATGTGTTTCTAAATATGGCCTGCCGGACTCCGCAACTCAGTAATAATGTAGAAATCAAACACAAGCCTGTGACCTAATGTTTTCTTAGGACCCACACAGCATGACTCACTCCTAGTTCTCAAACATAATAAAGAGCTCTTCAGCTTATAAATACTTGAAATGTTTGAAATTCAGTTACACACTGGGCATTCAACGGTATAGAAGATTTGTTCCTAATTTTACATTCCTCTTACTATGAAGATCCACATTGTTCTTTAATTACAGCAATTGAACTTATTCAGAGAACAAATAATTTTATAACCTATTTTTGCATTCCTATTTATTGTATAGAGGGTTGGTAAGTTTTAATCTGATTTCTATAAAATATCAGAACTTGCCTTTAGAATCAATTGGCTACCAAATCAGTTACACTGTAGGGCAGCAGAATATGACAGCCTTACTAAAACATCAAGACACCCTCACATTAATCTGTCAAAGTAAGACACAATTTGGGCAGTCCACAAATGTCACCCACCAGCATCCTCTTCTCTCGCACATCAGGGGAGACATAATAATGTACCCTAATAAGCGAGGGCTCCCTACAGAGAGGGGAGTGTGACACACATTGAGTGCAAACTGTTTCTGATAATCTGTTCCTTTTTTGGCTATTACAAACTTAGCTGTACACAAGGGTACATTCAGCCAGCAATTATAACAGCATATGGAATTTTCAAGCCAGCTGCACTTTCTAAGGCGTTAGCTCATCCTCTGCTTTTCTAGCTTTATGATAGATGCTCGTTAAGAATGCAACACAATTAAAGTGAAACTGCACCACTGCTAAAATTCAACTCTGTACATTGAGATTAATGCCAAGCCGTAGTTCAAATTGCTTAGACAGAAGCAGGTAAAAACACAAAACAAAACGCAGGCAAAACAGTTCCCGCTGAGTGTAATATGGGAATGTTGAAGTTTGCTGTCATTCAACGAATTAGTCCACTTGTGGAAAATGAGTGACAAGCTTCTACACTGTGCTGCTAATCACTCCGGCAGCAAGATGGGAGTTTCTAGACATTCCATACTCCACAGAGAGAGTGCAGATTCCTGTTATGCAAAGAAGTGCAATTTCAGCTTCACTAAGGTTTGGAAATTCACAGATGGCCGCAAACTGAAATGGAAGTTAGTTTTTAATAACAATTCAAATTAAAAAGTTTAGTGGAGGACTGACATATGTTTATAAAATATGTTATAGAAAGGGGAGCTTTACTTCAAAGGTGGCCATACATCTATTGACTTGGTGGCCAGTTAACAATACAGTTTGAAAATTATTATGGAATCGGATGAAAATCAGTGCCACCAAGAGCAAGCCTAATTGACAATTCAACTAATTGTGGGTCGAAATGGGTTGAATGTATCAATTGGACATGCTGGGAAAACTTAGGCCGGCGTGGTAACGGCGTGAGATAATTGCGAACAACAAATGTGATGGAAACCCTTGACCGCTGTCCGCCCAAATGTACTGATTATCTGCCGCTGTAGTTCCACCTTCCACAGGAACTTCCCTTCGCCACCTGGTCACTCCCCCTTGTGGCATAGTTACTGCTCCCTCATGGTTTATTAATAAACAGCTCCCTCAGTGCACACACATTGCAGCTTTCCTGCACACTGTAACGCATAATATCGCAAGTGACCATGAGGTAAGTGTGCCAAAAGGGGTATGACCAGGTGGCGAGGTGCATTCCTATGGATGGACTTGGCGTATGAATAGGAGGATAACTGCTACTTACCAGCCGCCCATGATCGTCGTTCTTTCCAGTTGGACATTTCCAGAAAGCAGAGCGGGGACCACAGGGAGCATTGGACAGTGACTATTAGCATGTAAAACTCACTCTCAGTTCAGGGGTACTATAAAATATTATATCACGAAAAGCTATTTAAATTTAAAATACATGAGAATGCACACATATAAGCAGGAGCGAGTCTAGACTTTTTGCTGCCTGAGGCAAACTTGCGAGGATGCGCCCCTCTGATTTGGAATCACTGCACAGCACCCAACAATTTACTCTGCTTCATTTAATGTTCTCACATGACATGCTGCAGCTCAACACAATAGCATACTGGCTGGCTGTGACTCTGTGACAAACAATCTGCTAAGCCCTCAGCTACTCCATTCCTCCTCAGTCAGGACAGCAGTGCCACCTCCTTCTTTCTGCTGTGTAAGTCAAATAAAACACTGCTCCTCTCCTGCCTCCCCCTTCTCACACACTGTCAGACTCGTCACACAGCACAATAAACAGCTTTTCCTCAATGATGACCTTTTCATCTTGCTCTCCTCTCGCCTCTTCTCCTCCTCTGACTGCATGCTGTTAGTGTAAACACACAGTACAAACATGCTGCCCCTGTAATCTCTGCCCCTGATGCAAATGTTTTACCTTGCTTCATGAGGGAACTAGCCCTGCATATAAGACATACTGTACATATTAAACTCTGGCCCTCAGAGCCATCAAATTTGGCCTGCAAGTGGTTTCCCCACTTTGCATTATGTTTGGCCCACTCTAGACCGCCAGTGAAGCTATAGCGGAGAGGAAGCCCTAGAACACCAGGGGTGCCATATGGGGGAGGGAGGGGGAAAGTACTAGACACCAGGAAACTGTGTAGGGGTGCCTGGGGGATATGGGGGAGGGAGGGGGGAACTAGAAACCAGGGAACTGTTTAGGGGTGGGAGGGGGACTACTGGACACCAGGGAACTGTATAGATGAAAGATGATGCCACTAGACACCATTGAACTGTATAGGGGAGGGAGGGGGCCACTATACACCAGAAAACTGTAAAGGGGAGGGAAGAAAGACCATTGGACCCCAGGGAACTGTATAGAGGAGAGAGGACAAATTAGACACCATGGAACTGTTTAGTAGAGGGAGGAGGCATTAGACACCAGGTAACTGTACAGGGGGAGGGAGGAGGCATTAGACACCAGGGAACTGTATAGGGGAGGGATGGGTGCCATTAGACACCAGGGAACTGTATAAGGGAGGGGGGTGACCACTAGACATTGAGGTTGGCCCGCAACTTGGTCCCAGTGTTCCATTTCGGCCCACTTTGTATTTGAGTTTGACACCCCTGTTTATAAGATGTACATTTCTCTTGCAGTGAAATTAACTATGAATTTTACTTTTTTCCTATGTCACGGCCATCTACAGAAGGTAATAAAAATCTGACATGTTTTTAACTATTCCATCTGCCAAAATACTGTGCAGCGAGTAGGGAGGCCAGTTGGCATCATTGTATAGGTCCTTTCCAATGAATGATTTTGTGAAGAATAAAGGAAATATTGAGAATCCCCCATGAGGAAATGGGCTAGTCCAAAACCTGTCAGATCCGTCATATTTTTACTACCGACTCTCAGTGACAGAAACATGAGAAACAAGTAATTTATATGTTAGTTTTTAAAATAATTGTATATTTTACAATTTTTCTTGATAGATTTTCCTTTAAGATTGATATAATGTTTATGTCAGACATTCTTTCAGAGCTTTAATGTGATTACTGTTTCTGTTATCTCCAGACTCATTCGGTGAGGTAAGTATAGAAGTCGGCGAAACTGAGTAATTCAAAGTTTTGCAGCTGTTAACATTTAAAGGACAACTGAAGTGAGAGGGATATGGAGGCTGCCATATTTATTTCATTTTAAACAATACCAGTTGCCTGGCTGTCCTGCTGATCCTCTGCCTCTAATACGTTTAGCCATAGACCCTGAACAAGCATGCAGCAGATCAGGTATTTCTGACATTATCAGATCTGACAAGACTAGCTGCATGCTTGTTCCTGGTGTTATTCACACACTACTGATGCTAAATAGACCAGCAGGGCTGCCAGGCAACTGGTATTGCTTAAAAGGAAATAAATGTGGCAGCCTCCATATCCCTCTCACTTCAGTTGTCCTTTAAAGGACAATAGATTTTTATGTTAAAGAGACTCTGTAACATCAAAAATATCCCCTGGGGGGTACTCACTTTGGGTGGGGGAAGCCTCGGGATCCTAATGAGGCTTCCCACGCCGTCCTCTGTCCCATGGGGGTCTCGCTGCAGCCCTCCGAACAGCCGCCGACAGACCCGACTGTCAATTCAATATTTACCTTTGCTGGCTCCAGCGGGGGCGCTGTGGCTGCTTTCGGCTCCGAAGTAGACAGAAATAACCGATCTCAGTCGGGTCCGCTCTACTGCGCAGGCGCCGGAGACTTGCGCCTGCGCAGTAGAGCAGACCCGATGGCGATCGGGTATTTCCGCTTACTTCGGAGCCGACAGCCGTCAGAGCGCCTGCACAGGAGCCGGGAAGGTAAATATTGACGTCACCGCTGTACGGAGGGCTGCAGCGAGACCCCCGTGGGACAGAGGACGGCGTGGGAAGCCTCATTAGGATCCTGAGGCTTCCCCCACCCGAGGTGAGTACCCCCCAGGGGCCGTTTTGACGTTACAGATTCTCTTTAATGCTATTTAAAGGGGCTTCTAAATTTGAAGTACAGTATTGTTTCCTGTCCTACTTGTGCTAACCATGGTAATTCAGTTTTGTCTGACTACTGTTGGCCCTTGCCATTTTTCAGCCCTCAGTTTAGTTTCTCATTAGCTACTAGCAGTACAATCTATGACAGCTTGCTGAGAGTGATGGTCATGTCCAGGGCCGGCCTTAGGTTTCACAGCGCCCTGAGCGTAACCAAATTTTGGTGCCCCCCCATTCATCGTCTTTGTGCGAGCACACACACGCCCATGTGCAAGATCCCCTTTAGTGTATATAGGTAGATCCCTTTTGGTGTATATAGGCAGATCCCCCCCACACACACACACCTTAGTGTATACAGGCAAAACAGGTTCCCTTTTAGTGTATATAGCTCGGCAGATAAATAGTGTATAGTATACAAGTAGATCCCCCTTTGGCCTCTATAGCCCCCCCCACACACACACACACACACACACACACACTTCCCCAATGGGAGGCATTTGGGGAATCTTGCTTTTCTGCTTGTAGCTGGGGACAGAAGATGGCCAGGAGTCAGAAGTGACAAGCAGGTCTCTCTGATTAGTGCGCAGCGCAGACATCGCCTGTGAGCAAGGGGCGGCGCTACTGGCACGCACAGCTCACACAGACTCAGCAAGAGGCAGCAGCAGGTTCCTGGAGTCTTCGCCCCATCACCCCCAGCGGCACCAGGGGGCAGAGCTACCACTCGCAGCAGCCACATATGGACCCGAAGCCCGCAGCCAGCAGGTAAAAATGTGGCCAGGGCCAGTTGAATGCACATCACGTGCGCCCCCCTGGAAGCCGGCACCCTGAGCGGGGTCCAGTAAAAAATGGCGCCAGCTAAATAATGGCGCCCCCTTCTGCCCGATATATGTTTAAAACGATATTTATCGTTTTAAAGGTTAAAATAGTGCAGACCTTTTGAACGAAATGTATCGTTTTAAAACTTTTTTTTTTTTTAACCCTGCCTGAACGATATTTATCGTTTTAACCCCTGCTTTGCTGCCATTTGGAAAATATCTGCCCGCCCACTTTAATGTTTAATAGCACAGCCCCCTTAACCTCCTTGGCGGTTAATTTTTTCTGCAAAAATTGCAGAATTCCAATTTTTTTTATTTTTTTTTTTAAAGTTTCATGTAAAGCTACCAGAGTGGTAGCTACATGAAACACCACTAGAGGGCGCATGTGGCCCTCTAGTCCGATCGCCGCCGGCAACAATAGCAAACAGGGGAACGCGTATACAACGCGTTCCCCTGTTTGGCTTCTCCTGTCGCCATGGCGACGATCGGGATGACGTCATGGACGTCAGCCGACGTCCTGACGTCAGGGACACACGATCCAGCCCATAGCGCTGCCCGGAACTCATTGATCCGGGCAGCGCAGGGCTCTGGCGGGGGGGGGGGCCCCTCTTCAGCCGCTGCGTGCGGCCGATCGCCGCAGAGCGGCGGCGATCAAGCTGTGCGCGCGGCTAGCAAAGTGCTGGCTGCGCGCACAGCAATTTACAAAATGAAAATCGCCCCACCAGGGGCTGAGATCTCCCCCTGCGCGGCATAGCCCGAGCTCAGCTCGGGCTTACCGCCAGGGAGGTTAAACGCTAAAAACACCAAATTTGCAGGGAATGTTAAGAAAAAACGTGTGAACAAGAGAAAATTTTTTTTTTCAAAAAGACCTTATAGTTTTTGAGAAAATCGATTTTGAATATTCTCCTTCGTGGGAAAATTAAACGCCCGCTGATTTTAGCAGTTAATAGCAAAGCCCCTTTAAATGCCAGAAACACCAAGGGCTTGATTCACAAAGCGGTGCTAACTGTTAGCACGCCTGTGAAAACCCCCTTAGCACGTCTAAACAAGCTTTTTGCGCATAAAACTTTACGCGCGCAAAACTTTATGCGCGTAAAACATTACGCGCGTACTGCACAGAGCACAGGGCGCACCGCGCGAAGTGCCCATTAAAGCCTATGGGACTTAGCGCGCGTAAAACTTTAAAGTTAGCGCACGATCTGAATGAGAAATCCGGTGCTAACCTACTTAGCACCCTGGTTAGCGCGTCTAAAGACTTTAGACGTGCTAGGTAGGTTAGCACCGCTTTGTGAATCAAGCCCCAAATGTGTAGGGAAATGTTAAGAAGAACAGTGGGAACAAGAAGTAAACCAAATTTTTCAAAAAGACCTTATAGTTTTTGAGAAAATCGATTTTAAATCTTCAAAGAGAAACATTATCTATTTAAATCGCATAGTGACATTTTTGCGGAAACAATTCCCGCCGACTTTAGCAATTAATAGCAAAGTCCCCTTAAATCCTAGCAACACCAAATTTGCAGCATATGTTAAAAAGATACTGGGAAACAATATTTTAAAAAAATTGAAAAATTTTATTTATTTATTTTTTAAATTTAAATTTTTGGGTTATGTTCTGAGTGTGGGAAATTTTTTGAAAAAAATGACGTGGGGTCCCCCCTCCCGAGCCTCTGTAACCCCTTGTCTCCCATGCAGGCTGGGATAGCCAGAATGCGGAGTCCCGGCCGACTGGGGCTTTGCACCCTGAGCTATACCAGCCCGCATGGTCCATGGTATGGGGGGGGCTCCGGGGAAGGGGGGGGAGGGGCGGCCAAGCCTTTCCATCCCCCCCAGAGCCCTTGTCCAATCCATGGACAATGGGCTCTTCCCCACCTCCGGTGCCCCAGGAGGAGGTGGGGGCGACGACTCCCTTGGGGGGGGGGGGTTCATGGTGGCATCTGGGATGCCCACCCGGGAGGTGACCTTCTACACCGCAGTCCGCAAGCAACAAAAATAATATTACAAAAAAATATTCCGTCACATCCTGGAGCAGAGTCTCTGGAATAGCTACATTCTGTTCAAGCAGCGCATTGAAAGGCCACTTGCACACGCGGACTACATATGGAGGATGTGTAAGTGCATCTGTTTGAAGTATCAGACTGCAGCAGATGTCAGAACGGGGCGCCGGGCCTCCTATATTGTTAATCTGGAGCGCCTCACTGGTCGCCTCTTCCTGGAATACATACCCCCCACTCCCAAAAAATCCACACCGTGCAGGACGCTGCTCCAAGACAAGGGCAAAAAAGTGAGGAAGGAGTCACGTATTTACTGCCCTGATGGTAATGTTGGACTCTGTGCAGTTCCCTGCTTTAAATTATATCATACACGAGAGGTGTACGAGATATACATGTACATAGTGTATACAAATCTGCTGCCTTGTACAGTTTTCTTATTTTTTTCAGATTATTGATAAATTCAATTATTTCATCAAATTTGTGTTCTAGTCTTTTATTTATATGCATAATGTGTACCAAGCCTTTATTCTGACATATTTTGGTGAGTTAAGACTTTAGAAATGGGAGGCCCAAAATTTTTGAAAAACAATGTACCGCTTTTGACTCATAATTCCAGACAGAAATGCACCGCCAGGGAGGTTAATTGTTGTGATAGCCGGGATTAATAGGCAAATAAAATGGGTGGGCATTGCTTATTACTATAGAGGATGGAATTGGAGAAATAATGTATTTTTTCTTTTCTTTCTTGGTTTTGCCCATAAAATGCGTAGAAAATAAAGTAATTACTGAAAACAAGAATCACCCACAAAAAAACCCTATTTGTGGTGAAAAAAAGAAGATATTGGCCTCAATTCACTAAGATCATGCTGGAGATAATAAGGCAAGAGAAAACTTACCTCCACACAGTGAGAGAGTTATCTTATATCTTATCTCTTCATTCCTTAAGTTACCTCCTCTGTAGTTAATTTACCTCCTCTGTAGTTATTTTCACACGCAGTTAATAAACAGCCTGTCTTTAACTGTGGAGTTATTTTAAAGGGAACCTAAACTGAGAAGGATATGGATTTTTCCTTTTAAAATAATACCAGTTGCCTGAATCGCCTGCTGTGTCTCTAATACAGGGGTCTCAAACTCAATTTACCTGGGGGGCCGCAGGAGGCAAAGTCAAGATGAGGCTGGGCCGCATAAGCAATTTCACAATCGCGGCGCATCGCCGCCTCTGCCCGCCCCTCTCACTCTTCCTTCACAGAGGGGGGCAGGGAGAGGCGGCGATCCGTGCGGCGATTGACATCAGGAGGGGCAGAGCTGAAGCTGAAAGCTCTGCCCCTTCCAGGAAATGCCGGCGGATTGCCCCCCGGGCGATTTGGGGGCTCTGCAGCCCTCATTTAGCGGCGGGGATGCGTCGGATTACTTAGGAGCACTGAAGCGAACTATAAGGAAGCTTTTGCCGGCGAGGGCCACAAAATATTGTATCGAGGGCCGCAAATGGCCCGCGGGCCGCGAGTTTGAGACCCCTGCCATAGATCATTCAAGTGTGAGAAGCAGTGATAAAGATATGGTCAAATGAATGGAAGGAGCGGTGACAGGTAAAAATGGCTTTTGGCAGTAAAGGACACATCAGAGCAGGATAAAAAAACAAAAATACACTTACCTGGGGCTTTCTCCAGCCCCTTGTAGCCATCCTGTGCCTTCACCACAGCTCCACTCACCACCGGTGGCCCGGGATTCCCCTCCGGTGCGAGATACCTACTGCACCTGTGCAAGCGGCTCTTAGATTGGCGCTGACGTCATCTGGACTGTACTGCGCAGGCGCAGTAGCGATGCGTCTGTGCAGTACAGTCCGGATGATGTCAGCGCAACACCGACCGAGAGCCACTCACTGAGGCGCAGTAGGCATCTTGCACTGGAGGGTATCGGAGCTGCGGCGAGGGCACAGGACAGCTGCTAGGGGCTGTAGGAAGCCCCGGGTGAGTAGATTTTAGTTTTTTTTTTCCTCCTTGGACCTTCCCTAAGGTAAAATGGGCTGTAGGCTGAAGTGGTTAATTTGTCTTACAACCAGAAATATTTTTGGGGACTCACCTAGACTGGTATATTTTGCAATCATATGGCAAGGTTTCATCAATGTAAAAGGATAGCCCCTGAATTTGTGGCTTGTCCATCATCTTTTTGTACCTGTTTACAGTAGTTAAAGGTGCCCACACACAATAGGTTTTATTTATATTTCTTTTCAGTTTTAGAAATACAATCATTTTTTATCATTGATTGTAAGATTTGAAAACCCCATGTAAAATTTTTACTAAATTATGAAAATAAAAATTGAAAACTCTGAAAAAATTGCTTGGGTCTGTATATCAATGTATTTTGTACAGCAGGAGGAAGTGGCAGCGCTTTCAGACAGAGGCTGTACCTGAATTAGCTGTTTGCAAAGATGTGCAGAGCTCCACAATATGGACAAAAATACACAACATGCATTCAAAACAGGTACAGCAAAGGAGTGCGTTAGCTTCAGTATAAATAATATGTGCACAAATTATTCCCTACTAGACTTCCCTACAGCATTGCCGGGCCCTCGGGGGGAAGACCTACCGCTAGTCTAACTGTTAGGAATTATGGTGTTACCTCTGCAGCGGAGAGCAGTGCGGGCGCCGCTCCCGCATCTGACGTCACAGCGGATGCCGCCGCGTCCTCTCGCTCATCTCCTTCCAGCAGAACAGGTCTCTCCAGGTTGCATCGGGCCAGAGTAGCGCACGCGCGAACCCGGAGACAGGACCTTTATGCATTGAGGAGGTGGGTCAGCTGACCTGCCAGTCAGCTGACAGCAGTGGTCTGACTCTCGCCGCTGATTGGCCGGGATTCGCTGGGCGGGACCTTTTGGTATAATCATCTGTATTTAAGCCCTGGGCTGTCAGTGGCTCGTTGTCTGCTGTTGCTGAAAATTTGCAGTGACAGCTCTCAGACCTTAGTAAGATCCATGTGTGTTTGATCCAGCAGGACCCCGGGGATTCACACTTAGCTTAGGAAAAACATATTATTGTATATTGATTATTTGTGTATGACTCTTTGCCTGAACGTCTCTGCCTCTCGATTCTGTACCTTGCCATTCTGATCTGCTGCCGACCTCGGCCCGACCTCCACTCTGATTTAAGCCTCCTGATTCTGTACTGTCACCCATCTAATTTGTTGCCGACTTCAACCTGTTCCCTTACTACGAGTTTGCCTGACGTTACAGTACCGCTGCCTGACCGACCCGTTACCGACATTGCCTGTACGACCTCTCTGAATTTAGTGATAGTCCCTATCGTTAAGGGCTATCACATAGGAGTACTCCTGTGTTACTGTTCACTAACACGTGTGATCACACTCTGAATAAAATACTGACTACTGTACTGATTGAGCTCACTCTGATCATTATATATACCACTGATCATTACACTAACAATAAAAAACAACATTTTTTAACCTAGTGCTGCTAATCATAAATGGTATACACATTTAAATGACAGCGCTCCAGGCTGCAAACTGAAATATAAGCCAACAGAGGCATGCAGAGCCCCACTGGGGCTAAATACATGCCTTGAATGCAAATGAGAGGCAAATTATGTACTAATTCCTAATCTAAAAATGGCCCGCGGGCCGTGAGTTTGAGACCCCTGCCATAGATCATTCAAGTGTGAGAAGCAGTGATAAAGATATGGTCAAATGAATGGAAGGAGCGGTGACGGGTAAAAATCCCTTTTGGCAGTAAAGGACACATCAGAGCAGGATAAAAAAACAAATATACACTTACCTGGGGCTTCCTCCAGCCCCTTGTAGCCATCCTGTGCCTTCACCACAGCTCCACTCACCACCGGTGGCCCGGGGTTCCCCTCCGGTGCGAGATACCTACTGCACCTGTGCAAGCGGCTCTTAGATTGGCGCTGACGTCATCTGGACTGTACTGCGCAGGCGCAGTAGCGATGCGTCTGTGCAGTACAGTCCGGATGATGTCAGCGCAACACCGACCGAGAGCCACTCACTGAGGCGCAGTAGGCATCTTGCACTGGAGGGTATCGGAGCTGCGGCGAGGGCACAGGACAGCTGCTAGGGGCTGTAGGAAGCCCCGGGTGAGTAGATTTTAGTTTTTTTTTCCTCCTCGGACCTTCCCTAAGGTGAAATGGGCTGTAGGCTGAAGTTGTTAATTTGTCTTACAACCAGAAATATTTTTGGGGACTCACCTAGACTGGTATATTTTGCAATCATATGGCAAGGTTTTATCAATGTAAAAGGATAGCCCCTGAATTTGTGGCCTGTCCATCATCTTTTTGTACCTGTTTACAGTAGTTAAAGGTGCCCACACACAATAGGTTTTTTTTATATTTCTTTTCAGTTTTAGAAATACAATCATTTTTTATCATTGATTGTAAGATTTGAAAACCCCATGTAAAATTTTTACTAAATTATGAAAATAAAAATTGAAAACTCTGAAAAAATTGCTTGGGTCTGTATATCAATGTATTTTGTACAGCAGGAGGAAGTGGCAGCGCTTTCAGACAGAGGCTGTACCTGAATTAGCTGTTTGCAAAGATGTGCAGAGCTCCACAATATGGACAAAAATACACAACATGCATTCAAAACAGGTACAGCAAAGGAGTGCGTTAGCTTCAGTATAAATAATATGTGCACAAATTATTCCCTACTAGACTTCCCTACAGCATTGCCGGGCCCTCGGGGGGAAGACCTACCGCTAGTCTAACTGTTAGGAATTATGGTGTTACCTCTGCAGCGGAGAGCAGTGCGGGCGCCGCTCCCGCATCTGACGTCACGGCGGATGCCGCCGCGTCCTCTCGCTCATCTCCTTCCAGCAGAACAGGTCTCTCCAGCGTGCATCGGGCCAGAGTAGCGCACGCCCGAACCCGGAGACAGGACCTTTATGCATTGAGGAGGTGGGTCAGCTGACCTGCCAGTCAGCTGACAGCAGTGGTCTGACTCTCGCCACTGATTGGCCGGGATTTGCTGGGCGGGACCTTTTGGTATAATCATCTGTATTTAAGCCCTGGGCTGTCAGTGGCTTGTTGTCTGCTGTTGCTGAAAATTTGCAGTGACAGCTCTCAGACCTTAGTCAGATCCATGTGTGTTTGATCCGGCAGGACCCCGGGGATTCACACTTAGCTTAGGAAAAACATATTATTGTATATTGATTATTTGTGTATGACTCTTTGCCTGAACGTCTCTGCCTCTCGATTCTGTACCTTGCCATTCTGATCTGCTGCCGACCTCGGCCCGACCTCCACTCTGATTTAAGCCTCCTGATTCTGTACTGTCACCCATCTAATTTGTTGCCGACTTCAACCTGTTCCCTTACTACGAGTTTGCCTGACATTACAGTACCGCTGCCTGACCGACCCGTTACCGACATTGCCTGTACGACCTCTCTGAATTTAGTGATAGTCCCTATCGTTAAGGGCTATCACATAGGAGTACTCCTGTGTTACTGTTCACTAACACGTGTGATCACACTCTGAATAAAATACTGACTACTGTACTGATTGAGCTCACTCTGATCATTATATATACCACTGATCATTACACTAACAATAAAAAACAACATTTTTTAACCTAGTGCTGCTAATCATAAATGGTATACACATTTAAATGACAGCGCTCCAGGCTGCAAACTGAAATATAAGCCAACAGAGGCATGCAGAGCCCCACTGGGGCTAAATACATGCCTTGAATGTAAATGAGAGGCAAATTATGTACTAATTCCTAATCTAAAAATTTTAATGCAGGTTGAAGCACATGAATTCAGCTAGCCAAGTATTATACTTACGTTAATTTTGTACAGCAGTAGGAAGTGGCAGCACTTTCAGACAAAGGCTGTACCCGAATTAACTATTTGCAAAGAAGTGCAGAACTCCACAATATGGACAAAAATGCCACTTCCGTCTTCATAAACACAAGGTGTTTCTTAAACACAAGGTGGCACTGTTGTGTTCCACCTCTACCCTTTCTTTGAAATGCCATGTAAAAGTATGGTTAAAAACCTGCATTATATGTTACATGTTTGTGAACACTGCAGCTAAGGCCTGTGTCATAAAACCCCAGATCAATGGCCAGTAGATGCTTATTGAATCCACTCCCATTATTTTTCTTACTTAACCACTTGAGGACCACAGTCTTTCTACCCCTTAAGGACCAGGCACTTTTTTTCCATTCAGACCACTGCAGCTTTCACGGTTTATTGCTCGCTCATACAACCTACCACCTAAATGAATTTTGGCTCCTTTTCTTGTCACTAATAAAGCTTTCTTTTGGTGCTATTTGATTGCTCCTGCGATTTTTATTTTTTATTATATTCATCAAAAAAGACATGAATTTTGGCAAAAAAATGATTTTTTTAACTTTCTGTGCTGACATTTTTCAAATAAAGTAAAATTTCTGTATACATGCAGCGCGAAAAATGTGGACAAACATGTTTTTGATTAAAAAAAAACCCATTCAGTGTATATTTATTGGTTTGGGTAAAAGTTATAGCGTTTACAAACTATGGTGCAAAAAGTGAATTTTCCCATTTTCAAGCATCTATGACTTTTCTGACCCCCTGTCATGTTTCATGAGGGGCTAGAATTCCAGGATAGTATAAATACCCCCCAAATGACCCCATTTTGGAAAGAAGACATCCCAAAGTATTCACTGAGAGGCATAGTGAGTTCATAGAAGATATTATTTTTTGTCACAAGTAAGCGGAAAATGACACTTTGTGACAAAAAAAAAAAAAAAAAAAAAGTTTCCATTTGTGCTAACTTGCGACAAAAAAAAATGAAATCTGCCACGGACTCACCATGCCCCTCTCTGAATACCTTGAAGTGTCTACTTTCCAAAATGGGGTCATTTGTGGGGTGTGTTTACTGTCCTAACATTTTGGGGGGTGCTAAATTGTAAGCACCCCTGTAAAGCCTAAAGGTGCTCATTGGACTTTGGACCCCTTAGCGCAGTTAGGCTGCAAAAAAGTGCCACACATGTGGTATTGCCATACTCAGTAGAAGTACTACAATTTGTGTTTTGGGGTGTATTTTTACACATACCCATGCTGGGTGGGAGAAATATCTCTGTAAATGACAATGTTTTCATTTTTTTTACACACAATTGTCCATTTACAGAGTTATTTCTCCCACCCAGCATGGGTATGTGTAAAAATACACCACAAAACACATTATACTACTTCTCCCGAGTACGGCGATACCACATGTGTGGCACTTTTTTGCACCCTAACTGCGCTAAAGGGCCCAAAGTCCAATGAGTACCTTTAGGATTTCACAGGTCATTTTGCGGAATTTGATTTCCAGACTACTCCTCACGGTTTAGGGCCCCTAAAATGCCAGGGCAGTATAGGAACCCCACAAATGACCCCATTTTAGAAAGAAGACACCCCAAGGTATTCCGTTAGGAGTATGGTGAGTTCATAGAAGATTTTATTTTTTGTCACAAGTTAGTGGAAAATGACACTTTGTGAAAAAAACAATAAAAATCAATTTTCCGCTAACTTTTGACAAAAAATAAAATCTTCTATGAACTTACCATACTCCTAACGGAATACCTTGGGGTGTCTTCTTTCTAAAATGGGGTCATTTGTGGGGTTCCTATACTGCCCTGGCATTTTAGGGGCCCTAAACCGTGAGGAGTAGTCTGGAAATCAAATTCCGCAAAATGACCTGTGAAATCCTAAAGGTACTCATTGGACTTTGGGCCCTTTAGCGCAGTTAGGGTGCAAAAAAGTGCCACACATGTGGTATCGCCGTACTCGGGAGAAGTAGTACAATGTGTTTTGGGGTGTATTTTTACACATACCCATGCTGGGTGGGAGAAATAACTCTGTAAATGGACAATTGTGTGTAAAAAAATCAAAAGATTGTCATTTACAGAGGTATTTCTCCCACCCAGCATGGGTATGTGTAAAAATAAACCACAAAACACATTATACTACTTCTCCCGAGTATGGCGATACCACATGTGTGGCACTTTTTTGCACCCTAACTGCGCTAAAGGGCCCAAAGTCCAATGAGTACCTTTAGGATTTCACAGGTCATTTTGCGGAATTTGATTTCCAGACTACTCCTCACGGTTTAGGGCCCCTAAAATGCCAGGGCAGTATAGGAACCCCACAAATGACCCCATTTTAGAAAGAAGACACCCCAAGGTATTCCGTTAGGAGTATGGTGAGTTCATAGAAGATTTTATTTTTTGTCACGAGTTAGTGGAAAATGACACTTTGTGAAAAAAACAATAAAAATCAATTTTCCGCTAACTTTTGACAAAAAATAAAATCTTCTATGAACTTACCATACTCCTAACGGAATACCTTGGGGTGTCTTCTTTCTAAAATGGGGTCATTTGTGGGGTTCTTATACTGCCCTGGCATTTTAGGGGCCCTAAACCGTGAGGAGTAGTCTGGAAATCAAATTCCGCAAAATGACCTGTGAAATCCTAAAGGTACTCATTGGACTTTGGGCCCTTTAGCACAGTTAGGGTGCAAAAAAGTGCCACACATGTGGTATCGCCGTACTCGGGAGAAGTAGTACAATGTGTTTTGGGGTGTATTTTTACACATACCCATGCTGGGTGGGAGAAATAACTCTGTAAATAGACAATTGTGTGTAAAAAAATCAAAAGATTGTCATTTACAGAGGTATTTCTCCCACCCAGCATGGGTATGTGTAAAAATACACCACAAAACACATTATACTACTTCTCCCGAGTACGGCGATACCACATGTGTGGCACTTTTTTGCACCCTAACTGCGCTAAAGGGCCCAAAGTCCAATGAGTACCTTTAGGATTTCACAGGTCATTTTGCGGAATTTGATTTCCAGACTACTCCTCACGGTTTAGGGCCCCTAAAATGCCAGGGCAGTATAGGAACCCCACAAATGACCCCATTTTAGAAAGAAGACACCCCAAGGTATTCCGTTAGGAGTATGGTGAGTTCATAGAAGATTTTATTTTTTGTCACAAGTTAGTGGAAAATGACACTTTGTGAAAAAAACAATAAAAATCAATTTTCCGCTAACTTTTGACAAAAAATAAAATCTTCTATGAACTTACCATACTCCTAACGGAATACCTTGGGGTGTCTTCTTTCTAAAATGGGGTCATTTGTGGGGTTCCTATACTGCCCTGGCATTTTAGGGGCCCTAAACCGTGAGGAGTAGTCTGGAAATCAAATTCTGCAAAATGACCTGTGAAATCCTAAAGGTACTCATTGGACTTTGGGCCCTTTAGCACAGTTAGGGTGCAAAAAAGTGCCACACATGTGGTATCGCCGTACTCGGGAGAAGTAGTACAATGTGTTTTGGGGTGTATTTTTACACATACCCATGCTGGGTGGGAGAAATAACTCTGTAAATGGACAATTGTGTGTAAAAAAAATCAAAAGATTGTCATTTACAGAGGTATTTCTCCCACCCAGCATGGGTATGTGTAAAAATACACCACAAAACACATTATACTACTTCTCCCGAGTACGGCGATACCACATGTGTGGCACTTTTTTGCACCCTAACTGCGCTAAAGGGCCCAAAGTCCAATGAGTACCTTTAGGCTTTACAGGGGTGCTCAAAATTTAGCACCCCGCCCACTTGCCAGGACAGTTAACAAACCCCACAAATGACCCCATTTTGGAAAGAATACACGCTAAGGTATTCCATGAGGGCCATAGTGAGTTCATAGAAAATTTTATTTTTTTGTCACAAGTTAGCGGAAAATGACATTTTGTGAAAAAAAAAAAAAAAAACACAAAACCACAATTTCTGCTAACTTGTGACAAAAAATAAAACATTCTATGAACTCACCATGCACCTCACGGAATACTTTTGGGTGTCCTCTTTCCAAAATGGCATCATTCGTGGGGTCTGTCCTGGCATTTTAGGGTCTCTGCAATCATTACATGTATGGCCAGTATTAGGAGTTTCTGCTATACTCCTTATATTGGGCATAAGGGTAATGCACTGTGGGCTGAAAGGAAAAATGAACGTCAAACAATCAATCAATGTGGATGAAAAAATATCTGCCAAAAAATTTTGGAAAAAAAAAAAAAGAGGAGGAAGGCGTCTGCCAGGACATAGGAGCTGCCGCCCCAAAAATCCAAACCCACCAGCTCGTATGCCCTGGCAAACCTGATTTATCCATTCACACCGATCGATGTGGATGAACAAATCATTGCCAGAGTTCTTTTTTGATACAAAGTGTTTGCCAAAGCATATGAATCCCCAACACCACTCCTCGGCCCATATGCCTCGGCAAACGTATCTTTTTGACTGCGGAGGAGAAATCTCGTCCTGCAGCGCTGCATGCACCGACTTATGTGTAAGCTGACAGACGCGCAATGTTCTGTCAGGATGCACCATCAGTGCTGCAGCTGATTGGTCGGTCTGGATAGAAAAAAGAGAGAAGAAAAAAGACAAAACAATACAAAAAGGAGGGGAAGGCGTCTGCCAGGACATAGGAGCTGCCGCCCCAAAAATCCAAACCCACCAGCTCGTATGCCCTGGCAAACCTGATTTATCCATTCACACCGATCGATGTGGATGAACAAATCATTGCCAGAGTTCTTTTTTGATACAAAGTGTTTGCCAAAGCATATGAATCCCCAACACCACTCCTCGGCCCATATGCCTCGGCAAACGTATCTTTTTGACTGCGGAGGAGAAATCTCGTCCTGCAGCGCTACATGCACCGACTTATGTGTAAGCTGACAGACGCGCAATGTTCTGTCAGGATGCACCATCAGTGCTGCAGCTGGTTAGTCGTTCGCTCGGTCCACCTGGAAGGTTATTGGATGGAAAAAGGAAAAAAAACACACAAAAAAAAACAAAAAACAGGCAAGCAGCAAAGCAATTACTTCATTAACATTAATAAAACTGAACTTTTTAAATAAAAACCTTAACATTGCAAACTAAACATTAGCTTCTTTGCTTACCTGTTTTTTGTTTTTTTTTGTTTTTTTTAACTTACCTCCCGAGGACAAACCTCTCCTCCCCCATGGGACAATGTGCGAAGTGCAAATCGCACAGAGTTGTGGCGAAGTACATTACGCATTTTGTCCCAAGTGAAAGGAGAGGTTTCTGGCAGCCCTGTGTATTACGCTCTCTCAAAACCAGATGTTTGGTTTCACACTGCATATTGACATATCCGGTGGGTCGAGCCCGCCGCACCGTATCGTCCAAAACAGACCTTCAGGGAATACCACAAGAGTAGCATTCGGCCTAGTAATGGACTGCGTCGCCATAGACTAACATGACTTCCGGGCCGATCGAAATTGCCACAGAAGCCACGCAGTAGCGTAGGCGTGCACTAGCGTTAAGTCAAGCACTTCCGGCGTAGGGGGGGGACCGCAAAGTGTGACTTTTGCTAGGCATTTTACCCTAACGCATCGCAGCAGTGTGAAATAGCACTGAGAGACCCTTGTGTGCCTACCGCTGTGTCTGTAGTTCCCTACTCTCTAATAGTGTACCTGCTCATGGTACCTCTCAAAACACTCCCCTAGGCATAGTCCAGGCTGGTCAGGGCAGCGGGGACAATAAACAGTGGTGTCACGCCTTGTTCCAGCCCTGCTGCAGACACGACAACGTTTTCTTCGGATTCGGTGACCTGGGGTACTCGGAATCGGATAGGCGTAATGCCTTCCATGCAGCCTGCTAGTTGCATCTTGGGGTTGGGCCCGGGCACCTCCTGGATACAGGAGTTCCATAGTGATCTGTCTCTGAAATTGTAGAAACGATCCAGTTCTCCCAGCCTTACTGTAGAGAACAAAGCTGTTGTAAACTGCCAATTGAATTAAATAAAAGGACACTTTTTTATACCAGCGCCTTGTTTTGCGGGAAAGTAAATAGGGCGCTAACCTCTGGTCATTGAAGTCCACCCCTCCCATGTTGGTATTATACTCGTGGACGACAAGGGGTTTTTCAATGACCTCAGTTCGCCGTTGAATTTGGACTGTCGTGTCTGCGTGAATGGTGGACAGAAAGTAAACGTCCCTCTTGTCCTTCCATTTCACCGCGAGCAGGTCGTCAGCACTCAATGCGGCCCTCTGCCCCCGTTGAAGTTTGGTGGTAATGAGCCGTTGGGGGAAGCCCCGGCGACTATGCCGCACGGTGCCACAGCATCGGATTCCTTCTAACTTTAAGTGCTGACAGAGGGCCACACTTGAGTAGTAATTGTCCACATAAAGATGGTACCCCTTCTGGAACAAGGGTGACGCCAAGTCCCACACAACCTTTCCACTGCTCCCCAGGTAGTCAGGGCATCCGACCGGCTCCAATTTGGAGTCTTTTCCCTCATAGACCCTAAAATAAGATGTATAGCCTGTGGCCCTTTCACAGAGCTTATACAGTTTCACCCCATACCGGGCGCGCTTGCTTGGGATGTACTGTTTGATGCCAAGGCGCCCGGTAAAACGTATGAGGGACTCATCTACGCAGATTTGCTGTTCAGGGGTATAAGCATCTGCAAATTTTGATGACAGGTGGTCTATGAGGGGCCGCATTTTGTGGAGCCGGTCAAAAGCAGGGTGGTCACTTTCATGACAGGTTTCATCATCATTGAAGTGCAGGAAGCGCAGGATGTTCTCAAATCGTGTCCTGGACATGGCAGCAGAGTACAAGAGAACATGTTGTGATGGGTCTGTAGACCAAAAAGACCGCAACACATTTTGTTTGATTTGTCCCATGTTTAAGAGAAGGCCCAAAAAAATTTTAAGTTCGGAAACTTGGACTGGTTTCCACCGAAATGGCTGGGCAAGGAAGACATTCGGATTGGCGGTTAGAAATTGTGTGGCTTTACGGTTGGTCTCTGCCACGACTAGGTCTAAAAGATCCTGGGTGATGAACAGATAAAAAAAGTCTAGGGGCGATCCTAGATTATCTGTCATCACCTGGACTCCAGACTGGGCGGTGAAAGGGGGCAGTACGGGTGCGGCGGTATCAGGGGATTGCCAATTTGGATTTGCCAGCACCTCTGGTAAACTAGGGGTAGTACGGGCCCGTCTACTTGATGGCTGCGACTGGGGTGTTACTACACGTGCCACCGAACCAGTTTCAACTTCCACGCTGGTGCTCGCCACTTCACCAGGGTGTACGGAAGTACTGGTTCTAGGTCCAGGAGATGCTGTGCTGCCTGCCCCACCATGAAATCTCAGACCAGCACGAGCACCACTCTGCTGCCCTTGAGGCTGATCCTGCGCCACCTGCGGTCCAACGACATGGGGTGTGGTATGGCTGGCTCTAGCCGGGACCTCAACCTCGTCATCACTATCGGTCAGTGAGCCACTGCTCAATTCAGGTACAAACTCTGACCCAGATGATTCGTCGAATGGTTCGTCCCAATCGTCCTCATCCGACTGGGCCATGTACCTGAGAACCTTATCATCGGAATACCCCTTTCTTGCCATGGTGGACTGCTAAATTTATGGGGTATTCCTCTGAGACTACCCAGAAAAAAGAGCACCTACTTAGCGAAAGGGAGTATTTGAGCGGTAGAAAGCTGTGATCACTGAGTTTTGATTAAAAAAAAAATCAAAACTGATGTTTACAGTGCACAGCTAGTGTACAGTAGTTTTTGCAGTGATCAGAAAAAAAAATTCTGTCACTGCGGTGGGGTGGGCTGAACGCAAGTGCAGGCGAACGATCAGACCTGATCGGGCAAACACTGCGTTTTTTAGTGGATCCTAGTGACCCTAATAGATCTGACTGCGATCAGTAATGATCACTTACAGATACTATATAGTAACAATGTTGATTAGCGACAGTGATGACGCTAATTAGTGACTGTGGTGCAGTGGGCTGAGCACTAACTGACACTAACAAAGGGGCCTAGCTAACTGGCCTAACTGCTAACACTAGTGATACTAAAAAAGTGACAGTTTCCACTGATCACTGTTTTTAGATCACTAGGATAGTGACAGGGGGGTGGTGGCGAGTGGGGAATCAGAAGCAATCAGAAACAATCACAGGCCAATCACGGGACAATCAAAGCCAATCACAGGCCAATCACGGGACAATCACAGGCCAATCACGGGACAATCACAGGCCAATCACGGGACAATCACAGGCCAATCACGGGACAATCACAGGCCAATCACGGGACAATCACAGACCAATCACAGGGCAATCACAGGACAATCAAAGCAAATCACAGGGCAATCGCGGGACAATCAAAGCCAATCACAGCCAATCACTGGACAATCACAGGGCAATCACTGGACAATCACAGGGCAATCACGGGACAATCACAGGCCAATCACGGGACAATCATACGCCAATCACGGGACAATCACAGGCCAATCACGGGACAATCACAGGCCAATCACGGGACAATCACAGGCCAATCACGTGACAATCAAATACAATGACAGCACAATGAAATACAATGACAGCACAATCAAATACAATGCAATGGGAAGGTGATTGGGGGGGGGGGGGAGTCTGAGGGCGATCTGAGGGTGAGGGGGGTTGATTAGGTGCCCGCACGGGGCAGATTGGGTCTTGATCTGATGGGTGGCAGACACAGGGGGTGACCGATGGGAGGTCAGTGAGTGATTACAGGGGAGAATAGATGTAAACAATGCACTGGGGAGGTTATCAGGGGGGGGGTCTGAGGACAATCTGGGGGTCTGGGTGGGTGATCAGGTGCCCCCAAGGGACAGTTTAGGGTCTGCTCTGATGGGTGGTGGTGACAAGGGGTGATAGAAAAGTGACAGACAGGTGATAGACAGGTGGTCAGTGGGTGAGGCAGATTTATACAGTATACAGGGGTGGGGGGCTGGGGGGGGGGGGGGGTCTGGGGGGATCTGAGGGTAGGGGGGGGTGATCAAGGGACCCTAGGGGGCAGTTAGGGACCTAATCTACAGATCAGCGTCGGCAGATAGTGGCAGGGGGTGATTGATGGGTTTATTAATGGGCGCTTGGGTGTAAATAGGGGTGTGCTGGGGTGGTCAGGGGGGGTTCTGAGGGCTGGGGTGGGCGATCGGGGGGTCTGTGGGTGAATAAACACGTGTTGTGCAGCTTACGGACAGGGCTGCCTCCTCCTCTGATGATGCACGGACGAAGAGTGCGGAGGAGGAGGAGGCAGCCTGTATAATACACTTTGTTACGTAAACAAAGTGTATTATACACTTTCATTGGTCCAGATCGCCGATTCAAACCCCGCCGGCGCTGCTAATTGGCCGTCGGGGTATCGGGCAAGGTGGGCGGGGCCTATCGCCGCGGGGAGCGCGCGTCATAGATGACGCGATCGCTCCCCGTACACGCCTTAAGGACCCGCCGCCGTCAGGCGTATTTCGGTCCTTAAGGCATCCACTTTGCCGCCGCCCATGGGCTGTGGGCGGTCGGCAAGTGGTTAAAGAGGAACTCCAGTGAAAATAATGTAGTAAAAAAAGTTCTTCATTTTTTACCATAATTATGTATAAATGATTTAGTCAGTGTTTGCTCATTGTAAAATCTTTCCTCTCCCCGATTTACATTCTGACATTTATTACATAGTGACATTTTTACTGTGGGCAGGTTATGAAGCTGCTCCTAGCTGTTTTGGCTGTTAGAGACAGTTGTAAACAGCTAATTCCTGTCTGTGAACATTGTTACATTGTGGCAGTTTGCCCAGAGTACCGCGGTACTCAGAGCTTCTTGTGGGAGGGGTTTCAGCACAAAATCAGTCATACAGCGCCCCCTGATGGTCTGTTTGTGAAAATCATTATATTTCTCATGTAAAAGGGGGTATCAGCTACTGATTGGGATAAAGTTCAATTCTAGGTTGGAGTTTCTCTTTAAAGAGAATCTGTATTGTTAAAATCGCACAAAAGTAAACATACCAGTGCGTTAGGGGACATCTCCTATTACCCTCTGACACAATTTCGCCGCTCCTCGCCGCATTAAAAGTGGTTAAAAACAGTTTTAAAAAGTTTGTTTATAAACAAACAAAATGGCCACCAAAACAGGAAGTAGGTTGATGTACAGTATGTCCACACATACAAAATACATTCATACACAAGCAGGCTGTATACAGCCTTCCTTTTGAATCTCAAGAGATTATTTGTGTGTTTCTTTCCCCCTGTTCTCATGCACTGAAGTTTCAGGCTGCTTGTTTCTTCCTGCAAACAGCTTTGCCCTTGTCTGTAATTCTTCAGTATGTGAAAGCCCAGCCAGCTCAGAGGACGATTTATCCAGCTTGTAAAAGATAAGAGAGAAGAGAGAAGCTGCTCTATTCCTAAATAACACACAGGCAGTGTGCATACAGGGGCCTGGAAGGGGGAGTTCATAGCAGAACCACAACACTGAAGAACTTGGCAGCCTTCCAGACACAGGCTGACAAGTCTGACAAGAGAGAGACAAGTTGATTTATTACAGAGATGGTGATAGTAGAACATGCTGCAGTAAGCCAGAACACATTAGAATAGCTTTTTGAACTTGTAGGATGATAAAAAACAGGATGCAATTTTTGTTACGGAGTCTCTTTAAAGCAAATCTCAAGCATATGTTTTTACCTAAGGAAAGATAAGGCTTTGAATTTCATAGAACGTTTCAGGTCCTCTCTCTGTGTCCTCATTGCCCCACTGTTCGTCGTTCAAATTTGCCACCTCCGGGAGTCTTCAGAAGACTTAGGAACATGCGTGTGTGTCCGAGTGCTCCTGAAGACGGGTGGGTTTATACTACGCATCCACAAGTGCAAACTTCAGAAGCACTCTGAGACACAAGTGCTTCCTAAGCCTTCCGAGGATCCCCGAAGGCATATAGCATTGAATAGCTTCCAGGGGGGGGGGGGGGGGGGGGGATGGACAGAGGTCCCCTAGAGAGGACTGGGAAGGCTCTATACGATCCAGAGCCTTCTCTCTCCATAGCTGAGTATCTAACTTTTAGTTCAAGTTGGCCTGAGTGTTACTTATGATATGATCAGGAATATTTCCATATAAAAGCCTGTCCTTGTTAATACCAACATCAATAAATTGGGCCCCAAAAGTCATATCTTGTCAGCCAAGAACCCCAGGTGCACACACTGGACATCCATTCCCCAGCGCATCTGTTGCCCCTTTACGCATCACATATACAGGACTACCTGTATATATAGATAAGGTCGTGCTTGACCAAGTACTGATAATGCCAATAACATTTAACTAATCACAGAAATGAAGTCTCAGTCACATAATATAAAAAGGAGCTTATAGATTTATTTTAAACAGAGTTTTTAGCAGCAAAAAAGTATGCTTATCTTATGGTAGCTACAAGCAAACACTTCCAGACAGATGTTTCTGTGAAAATGTTCATGTTATTTTTCAGATTAGATGGCTGAAGCTTAACCTCTTGACGACCAGCTAACGCCGATTGGCGTAAACTGGTCGTCTGCGGGTTTCCATGAACCCATGAGGGTGTCTCCGTGAACAGCCGGAGAGCCACCGATGGCGGCTGGCCGGCAAAAAGTAAACACGCGGGGATGAAATCCCCGCTGTTTACATCATACGGCACTGCTGCGCAGCAGCGCCGTAAGGCAGATCGGCGATCCCCGGCCTCTGATTGGCCGGGGATCACCGGCCTATGATAGGCTGAAGCCTATCCTTCAATGCGCAGGACGGATATATAAAGGTCCTGTCTCCGCGCGCGCCCGCGCGATACAGCGACCCTATAAGCACGAGACAGTACCGTTCCCGGTGTACTGGACACCGACGGAACGGATGAGGCCTGTGAACAGGGAACAAAGGCGGCTGTGGGTCTACCCTGAGTGTCCGCAGCCACCATAGTTGCAGATGTTACATTATCGAATTGGTTAACGACAGTTCGGTAAAATACCGAATTCGTTAAGTTGATTTCAGGATTCATCAAATTAATCTACAGCTGTTAGCGAGCATTCGGTAATAATTCGGTAATCATTCGTTAGTGATGCGTTAAAACGGAAGAAAGTGCAATTCATGAAAATGAAAGTGGGCGTGGTTTAGCGTTACATTTAGGATTAGTTATCTCCTTCACTGCTCTGTCGTTATTCCGGTCAGATCATTGCTGACAGAGAAGATGGAGCCATTTGAAGTGGTTATGTATCAGCTAAAAAATTTTAAAAAAAGTGCTGCGCCCCCTCCTGGGCGATGCAATTGTATCGCCCAGAGGGTTAACAAACTGGAAAAAGTTATCTCAAAGACAATGATGAATCGAGGCCTTAAGCTGCTATAACTGAGTGCATAATAATGGAGTGGCACTATAACCCTAGGGAATTATAATGTAGGGGACTAGTAGTGGCACTATACCCTTGGACATTATAGTTCGTGTGGGCTATGACTGGGTTGCAATAAGTTTGAGGAGACTAAAACAGGAAGCAGTACAGTATAGGCAGCCTTTAGCCTATATTTTTTATTGGAAGGGGAATATGAAGGCTGCCAACAGTGGTGCTCAGCAGAGCTCGAATATTCGAGTAGCTCGAATATTCGAGCTCTTTCTCAGCTATTCGAGCTCGGTATTCGAGCTCCGAATAGCTAGAGCTATTCGAATGGGGTATTCGAGTACACTCGAATAGCCCATTCACTATTCGAGCTATTCGAGCAAAACGGCGCTATTCGAGCTCGGTACCGAGCTCGAATAGCGTCATAGCCCAGATTGATGTCCTTAGAGCCAATCAGAGGGCTCCCAGGCCCTCTGACGGCAGCCAATCACAGAGGGGGACCCTGGCCAGCCCCTACCCTATAAATAGCGGCCGCCATGTTAGGTTTCTCCGTGCTTGCCTGAGACTTGTACAGAGAGAGAGTTGCTCCTTTGTGCTTTGGCTTAGCAAGAGCTCTATTGTGGTCATTTACCTAGCGTTTTTGCTCACATACACCTCCTATATACACCTATATTGTTGTTAGTTAGATAGACATTGTATTTTAGTTAGTAGCTTTTGTGTTACATAGACAGAGACACAGCTGCTGCAGGCTTACACAGCTTTAGGCCTCAGGGCCTGCCTGTGTGGGCAGCTGTTCTCTCCTGTCCTCTGTTAGTATATTTCTCTCATCTATACCAGTATTTCTGCTGCTGTCCTTTACTACTGATTGATTCTGTATTTAGTATTGTAGTTAGGCTAGCCTAGGACACTCACTGTCACTGTTTATAGGCTAAGGCTAAGGCTACTAGCTCCTGCGTGTGTGCACTCACAGTCTTGTACACACACACTCTATTTCCTTCTGATTAGTGATTGATTATTGTAATTAGTTAGTTACTTACTGTTACTACTTGTTACTCTTACTGTACTAGGAGTCTAGGACACTCAGTCACTGTTCATCGGCTACTAGCTCCTGCGTGTGTGCACTCAGTGTCTGATTACACACTACACACACTCTATTTACTTCTGATTACTGATTGATTATTGTAATTAGTTAGTTACTTACTGTTACTACTTGTTACTCTTAGTGTACTAGGAGTCTAGGACACTCAGTCACTGTTCATAGGCTACTAGCTCCTGCGTGTGTGCACTCACTGTCTGAGTACACACTACACACACTCTATTTCCTTCTGATTAGTGATTGATTATTGTAATTAGTTAGTTACTTACTGTTACTACTTGTTACTCTTACTGTACTAGGAGTCTAGGACACTCAGTCACTGTTCATCGGCTACTAGCTCCTGCGTGTGTGCACTCAGTGTCTGAGTACACACTACACACACTCTATTTCCTTCTGATTACTGATTGATTATTGTAATTAGTTAGTTACTTACTGTTACTACTTGTTACTCTTACTGTACTAGGAGTCTAGGACACTCAGTCACTGTTCATAGGCTACTAGCTCCTGCGTGTGTGCACTCAGTGTCTGAGTACACACTACACACACTCTATTTCCTTCTGATTACTGATTGATTATTGTAATTAGTTAGTTACTTACTGTTACTACTTGTTACTCTTACTGTACTAGGAGTCTAGGACACTCAGTCACTGTTCATAGGCTACTAGCTCCTGCGTGTGTGCACTCACTGTCTGAGTACACACTACACACACTCTATTTCCTTCTGATTACTGATTGATTATTGTAATTAGTTAGTTACTTACTGTTACTACTTGTTACTCTTACTGTACTAGGAGTCTAGGACACTCAGTCACTGTTCATAGGCTACTAGCTCCTGCGTGTGTGCACTCACTGTCTGAGTACACACTACACACACTCTATTTCCTTCTGATTACTGATTGATTATTGTAATTAGTTAGTTACTTACTGTTACTACTTGTTACTCTTACTGTACTAGGAGTCTAGGACACTCAGTCACTGTTCATAGGCTACTAGCTCCTGCGTGTGTGCACTCACTGTCTGAGTACACACTACACACACTCTATTTCCTTCTGATTACTGATTGATTATTGTAATTAGTTAGTTACTTACTGTTACTACTTGTTACTCTTACTGTACTAGGAGTCTAGGACACTCAGTCACTGTTCATAGGCTACTAGCTCCTGCGTGTGTGCACTCACTGTCTGAGTACACACTACACACACTCTATTTCCTTCTGATTACTGATTGATTATTGTAATTAGTTAGTTACTTACTGTTACTACTTGTTACTCTTACTGTACTAGGAGTCTAGGACACTCAGTCACTGTTCATAGGCTACTAGCTCCTGCGTGTGTGCACTCACTGTCTGAGTACACACTACACACACTCTATTTCCTTCTGATTACTGATTGATTATTGTAATTAGTTAGTTACTTACTGTTACTACTTGTTACTCTTACTGTACTAGGAGTCTAGGACACTCAGTCACTGTTCATAGGCTACTAGCTCCTGTGTGTGTGCACTCACTGTCTGTGTACACACACTACACACACTCTATTTCCTTCTGATTACTGATTGATTATTGTAATTAGTTAGTTGTACTTCCTGACTGTTACTACTTACTTACTGTACTAGGGACACTCACTCAGTCACCTCACCCACCAACCCACTCCATTAAAGTACCCCACTTTTCACCCGCCCTTTTAAAAAACTTTTGTCTATACGCCCAAAACATCGAAGATGTCTGGAAGTGGCAGCCAGCGCGGTTTGGGCAAGGGGAAGGGCAGCAAGGGAATCAGGAGGAGAGGGAGCAGCATTGTGGCAGGCCGCGGCCGCGCCACCATGCACAGTTCCGCAGCAGCAGCAGCAGCGTCAGTGGCTAACATTCCTCCCATAGCCACTGGCCGTGGACGCCTTGGGCGCCGCCCAGCAGGAGCATCTGCAACTCACGCTGCAGAGACACAGCAGCAGCAGCGTGTAGCACCTGCTCCGATTTTCCTCCAGCCGGGTCGGAAACGTCCCATTGAGGAAAAGCATGCAGACACTGTGGTGCAACTCATGACGGAGGATGAGCAGCCCGCCATCAGCTCTGCATCCGAGGCCTCCACCCTCACCACCACCACCACCACCCCTGTTCGCAGCAGCCGCCCAGCAGGGTCTGGGGAGGAGGCCAGTTCACCGTCACTCGCCGACCTGTCATTCAGCAGTCTTTTGACCCCAGGCATCATGAGTAAATTGTCTGCTGTTGTTGGCGATCTTGAGGAGGAGATGCTGATGGGCACTTTGGGGGATGAGGGATTGGACAGCAAGACTGTGGCGACAGTCAAGCAGCCCATCCATGCATCAGGAGAGGAGTTTGGGGGGTCATCATCCCAGCAGGACATGTTTCAGGAGGGGGAGGATGATGATGACCCGGTGACAGACAGAGACTGGGTGCCACCACCTCCAGGGGATGTCGTCCTCAGCAGCTCTGAGCAGGAGGAGGAGGATGCGCTTGTGGGCCTTGCAAGGAGGCGCATCATTGCAAGCATTGGCAGCAGTAGGCAGGTCCCACAGCCAGCTGGTGTCTCAGGCTCAGCAGCAGCAGCAGCAGCAGCATCTGCCAGTACCACCACCAGCCGCACCCAAGCCCCCCCCCCCAACCACCACAGGGAGACAGGCAGCAGCGCTTCCATGCCGTAGGGGGATGTTTCTGTCACCAATCTGGCGATATTTCACCATGCCCACTGTGTACAGCAAGTACGCCACTTGCAACCACTGTCAGCGGAAGTTGAGCAGAGGTGCAGACCCCTTAAAGTTCAGCACCAGCTCGCTCATCAACCACCTTGCTGCGAAACATTTCCACCAGCATGAGGAGTTCCAGAGGCTGAAGGCATCTGGTGCTGGCAGTGGCACCACACCCATCACTGCACAGCCTTCAGCAGCAGCAGCAGCAGCAACAGCAGCCACCCGCCCTCCTGCTCCTCCAGCAGCACCAGCAGGAGTGCGGAAACGCACTGCTCCTCCCCCCTCTGCAACTCCTGCCGCCGACACTGAGGCCTGTTCTGGCAGCCAGTCCTCAGTGGCCTCCTCCGCTGTGTCTGCTGATTCCCGTGCCAGCAAAAGGCCACGCCAGAGCCTTTTGAGCGAGTCCTTCCAGGGGGTGGTTAGGGCTCTGCCTCCCAGCAGCCGTCGCGTGCGGCAGCTGAACGGCTTGCTGGCACGGGCTATGTGCTCCCAACTCCTGCCGTACACGCTCGTGCAGGAGGGGAGCGACATTCGTGCGCTGCTTGCTTGCGCAGCCCCAGACTGGCAGCTCCCCAGCAGACACTTTTTCTCCCGCAAGGCCATTCCTGCACTGCACCGCTTTGTGATGGCCAATGTGGAGAGAGGGCTGGAGCACGCGGTTGGTGAAAGGGTCCACGTCACCATGGACTCCTGGAGCAGCCGCTTCGGGACAGGCCGCTACCTGTCCTTCACTGTCCACTGGGTCAGCTTGGTGGAAGGGGGTGAGGATGGGAGAGCAGCAGCGGGCACAGCAGCAGCAGCAACACAGTGGGTGGTGCCACCCCGCAGGGTCAGGGGAACTGCAGCAGGTTCCTCCGATCCTCTGCCATCCTCCGGCACACCTGGCCAAACCCCCCGCCTCAGCAGCAGCGTGAAGGCCCGCCACTGCCAAGCGCTGCTGCACTTGGTCAGCCTTGGGAAGACCAAGCTGACGGCAACCCATGTGTTGGCCAAACTCCAGGAGCAGGAGAGGATTTGGCTGACCCCCAGAGGCCTCAGAGTCGGAAAGGTGGTTGCCGCAATAGACAGGGGAAACCTGACCCACATCCCCTGTCTTGCCCACGTGCTGAACCTGGTGGTGCAAAAGTTCTTGCGGACCTACCAGGGGATGGGCGAACTGCTGGAAACGGCAAGGAACGTTGTGCGTCACTTCCGGCGCTCGGCTGCAGCCTGTGCGAGCCTGGAAGACGTGCAAAAGGAGCTGGATCTGCCAAGCCATCGGCTGATCCTTGACGTTCCGACTCGCTGGAACTCCACCCTGGCGATGTTGGAGCGTCTGGTTGAACAGAAGCACGCTGTCAACCAGTACCTTGCCCTGGCCACTGTTTCCGCCGCTCAGAGAAGGGACAAGACCAGCAACATCCCGTCCATCGTCCCCGATGATGACTGGAGGCACATGCAGCAGGTGTGCTTAGTGCTGGCTCCCTTTCTGCAGGCCACTAACATGGTGAGCAGGGACCATGCTATGGTCTGCGAGTGGGGACCCCTGGTTTGTCTGCTGAACAGGGCCCTCGATGCTTTGCTGGAACAGGGAGCGGCAGCCTTGGACCAGCAGGAGCGGCAAGCAGCTGCACAGTCCACCTCTGAGGGGGAGGAGGAGGAGGACTTGGTGGAGGTCCCTGACCTTGCTGCTGATGAGGGGGAGCAGCACAGTGCAGCTGAGTTGGTGCGGGGGTGGAGAGAGGATGAGGCTGACGAGGCAGAGGAGGAGGATGAGGACAGCAGCACTGCCGTCGATGTGCCAGCAGACGTGGCCCGCCTCTTCCCAATGGCAGCGCACATGCTGACGTGCCTGCGCAGGGACCCCAGGGTGATCCAGATGAAGCAGAGGGAGGACATCTGGATCAGCATGATGTTAGACCCACGCCTCAAGGGGAAGTTGAGCCAGTTCCTGCCGCCTGCAGGAGGAGACCCAGCGCAACAAATAAGGAGCTTGCAGCAGGCCCTTGTTGAGCGCTTGGAGGAAGCCTTCCCCCAGCCTTCCACCCCCACTGTCCAGCAGCCAGCACAGAGGCAGCAGCAGGTGCCTGCATCCAGCAGCAGCAAGCGCCCCACAGACCTGCTGTCTCTCAGCCACGAGCTCTACAGGACTGTAGAGGCTCCGGCAGCAGTGACTAGAGAGGAGGTGCATGCAGCAGCATCCTCCTCCGGTCACAGCCAGCGCCTGACCCGCATGGTGGCTGACTACATGGGGTCCTACAGCTGGCTTGACAGCGATGCCCCTGTTGATCCCATGGAGTATTGGGTCAAGCGCCTGGAGATCTGGAGCGAGCTGGCGCAGTACGCCCTGGAAGTGCTGTCCTGCCCCCCTTCCAGCGTGCTGTCCGAGCGCTGCTTCAGTGCAGCTGGTGGCGTGGTCACCGAGAAACGCTCACGTCTGTCTCACAAGTCTGTGGACAGACTGACGTTTCTCAAGATGAACCAGGCGTGGGTGGAAGGCGAGTTCCTGGCCCCTGTTGTCGGCGAGAGGGGGACATGAACTGGCTAAGAACCATCGTTAATGTGCCTTACCACCCTTTACCACCTCCTGGCTCCTGCTCACTAAGCCAGCCTGGTTCACTTTGACTATTACGTCGCCTGCAGCCACACATTTTACACCTACAGTGGGCTGCTGTGTGCTGCTGCTGCTGTCTGTCTGTGTTTCCCACCGCCAGGGTACACAGATTTACCTTCTGCTGCCACTCTGCCACCAGCTATTACGTCAAACAATAGCTATATATCTGTGTAATTTCTTTTACAAACAAAACCAAAAAACCATTAAAAAAAAAAGGTTTAATTTTTCTGAGGTGCCCGGGTTGAAAACTGTGTTGTCCCAGTTGTGTATTGGACACAATGTGGGCTGCACGACCGCTGTCTGGGACCTCCTGTTGTGTTTATTTACGGCCTGGTATCACCGCTAGGTACCAGGGCTATTATGTCACGCTGTCTACCTGCTGCCACACTCACACTACTCCTCCATTACTCCTGCTGTTGCTGTCTGTCTGTGTTTCCCACCGCCAGGGTACACAGATTTACCTTCTGCTGCCACTCTGCCACCAGCTATTACGTCAAAAAATAGCTATATATCTGTGTAATTGGTTGTAAAACCAAAACTACAAAACCATTACAAAAAAAGGTTTAATTTTTCTGAGGTGCCCGGGTTGAAAACTGTGTTGTCCCAGTTGTGTATTGGACACAATGTGGGCTGCACGACCGCTGTCTGGGACCTCCTGTTGTGTTTATTTACGGCCTGGTATCACCGCTAGGTACCAGGGCTATTATGTCACGCTGTCTACCTGCTGCCACACTCACACTACTCCTCCATTACTCCTGCTGCTGCTGTCTGTCTGTGTTTCCCACTGCCAGGGTACACAGAATTACCTTCTGCTGCCACACTGCCACCAGCTATTACGTCAAACAATAGCTGCTCACATAATTACTCCTCCATTCCTCCTCCTGCTGCTGCTGCTGTCTGTCTGTGTTTCCCACCGCCAGGGTACACAGATTTACCTTCTGCTGCCACTCTGCCACCAGCTATTACGTCAAAAAATAGCTATATATCTGTGTAATTGGTTGTAAAACCAAAACTACAAAACCATTACAAAAAAAGGTTTAATTTTTCTGAGGTGCCCGGGTTGAAAACTGTGTTGTCCCAGTTGTGTATTGGACACAATGTGGGCTGCACGACCGCTGTCTGGGACCTCCTGTTGTGTTTATTTACAGCCCTGGTATCACCGCTAGGTACCAGGGCTATTATGTCACGCTGCCTGCCTCATTGACTGCATGCTGCCACACACTCATCCTCCTCCTCCTGCTGCTGAATTTACCTCCTGCTGTCTGTGTGTTTCCACTGCCAGGGAGCACATACAATGGCGCTTCCAACATGCGTGCGCCACCAGCTATTTGTTGTTACGCTCAAAAATAGCTGCATTTCTTTAAAAAAAAAAATGAAAAGAGAAATAAGTGAAGAAGAAGAAGACGATATAGGAGAAGATGAAGAAGATGATGAAGAAGAAGAAGAAGAAGATGAAGAAGAAGAAGAAGAAGAAGAAGAAGAAGAAGAAGAAGAAGAAGAAGAAGAAGAAGAAGAAGAAGAAGAAGAAGAAGAAGAAGAAGAAGAAGAAGAAGAAGAAGAAGAAGAAGAAGAAGAAGAAGAAGATGAAGATGAAGAAGATGAAGATGATAAAGAAGAAGATGAAGAAGATGAAGAAGATGAAGAAGAAGAAGATGAAGAAGATGAAGATGAAGAAGATGAAGAAGAAGAAGATGATGAAGAAGAAGAAGAAGATGAAGAAGAAGAAGAAGAAGATGAAGAAGAAGAAGAAGAAGAAGAAGAAGAAGAAGAAGAAGAAGAAGAAGAAGAAGAAGAAGAAGAAGAAGAAGAAGAAGAAGAAGAAGAAGAAGAAGAAGAAGAAGAAGAAGAAGAAGAAGAAGAAGAAGAAGAAGAAGAAGATGAAGAAGATGAAGATGAAGAAGAAGATGAAGAAGATGAAGAAGATGAAGAAGAAGAAGATGAAGAAGATGAAGATGAAGAAGATGAAGAAGAAGATGAAGAAGATGAAGATGAAGAAGATGAAGAAGAAGATGAAGAAGATGAAGATGAAGAAGATGAAGAAGAAGAAGATGAAGAAGAAGAAGAAGAAGAAGAAGAAGACAATATAGAAGAAGAAGAAGAAGATATAGAAGAAGAAGAAGAAGATATAGAAGATAAAGAAGAAGAAGAAGAAGAAGAAGTATATACAGTACTGAACAAAATTCTGGACACAACTTCTCTTTTCACCTTTTTTTTTTTAAAGGAACATCCCCACATAATCACTTGCTGTTGTTACTTGGAAAAAAATATGTTTCTTGCATCATTCACCCTCAAAACAAGTGTTGGGAAGCTATTTAAGGCCAATTCGAATAGTCAGCTCGAATAATGAGCTCGAATACCGACTCGAATAGTGAGCTCGAAGTCCGAGGTCGAATCGAATAGTAAAATTTATTCGACTCGAATATTCGACTGACCTCGAATAATTTACTATTCGAATTCGACCAAACTCGAATTTTAAAAAGGGGTATTTGAGCACCACTGGCTGCCAATATATAGGGGGCATAAAAATGAATTAAGATAAAATGGAGCACTAGGCAAGAGAGCAATGATGGTCACCTGGCTATCTTTTTAGTAATTTTTGGTTGGGGGCTGCATTTACCAGGCCAATAGACTCTCTCCAGGCCCTAGGCAACTGCCTAGAATTGCCTTGTGGATAATCTTATGAAAGCGGGCATATAATGGAGGCACCTGCTACAGGAGGAATGTGACAGCTGTCCTTGTAATTTGAATTATTTTTGTTATTAATGTTTTTATTTTATATTTTGTTATTGGTCTTAAAGTAATATTGAGAGCAGAGAGCTGATATATGTTATTTAATATAGTGAATACATGGTAGTTTTTTTTCTTGCCAAACAAGCCTATGTGTTCTCCTTAGAACAATGTTTGACACTGTAGCATGAGAATCAGTGGTGCTAGCAATGCCTCTGTTAAATTTTACAGATTTCTAAATATAATAATATTTCTGCACTCTGCAGTTAACACAAATAATAAAAAAAAAAGTAATGTACCGTTTGTGAAACTCCTAATTTTAAGATCACTTACAAAAACAGAAGTTAACATAAAGCAAGTGATCTGCTATGGCAATAGAATAAATAAGCATAATGTGACATCTCCTGGTAGAATAGTAGCATTACAGCTCTGCACGAAAGTAAAAGAGAACTTTAGTGAGAGGTATATGGAGGCTGCCATATTTATTTCCTTTTAAGAAAATACCAGTTGCCTGGCTGCCCTGCTGATCTATTTTGCTGAAGTAGTGACTGAATCACACCAGAAACAAGCATGCAGCTAATCTTGTCAGATCGGACAATAATGTCAGAAACACCTGATCTGCATATGCTTGTTCATGGGTTATGGCTGAGAGTATTAGAGGCAGAGGATCAGCAGGGCTGCCAGGCAACTGGTATTGCTTAAAAGGAAATAAATATGTCAGCCTCCACATACCCTTTCGCTACAGTTCTCCTTAAAAAGAAACCTGAAGTTAGAGGAATACAGAGAGTCATCTTCTTTCCTTTATAAACAGTCAGATGCCATGCTGAACTTTTGGCTTAAAAGAAATGTCAGCCAAATTAAGCTATGCAACCTCTACTTACCCAGGGCTTCCTCCAGCCCCTTGCAGTCCACATGTCCCTCACTGCAGCTTCACTCTCAGCCTCTGGCCTGGGGTCCCCACCGGTGCAGAGGCTGTCCTTGTTAAGTCGAAATCTACTGCGCCTTCGCTGCTGTCAATCACTTGCACGTGGGCTGAAGTAGAGTGACCAGATTTTTGTCGGTTCAACCTGGGACATGGGGGCGCCAAAAAATGGGGGGATGCGCGCTGTGCCGAACAACTGGGGGTGCCGCACCGAAAAATGGGCATGGCCATGACATTATATGGGCGGAGCTAACATAATGATGTAACAGCGAGGCATAAGAAAGCAGTGTTTACGCCATGATGTGGTCAAACGAGGTTTCGCATCATGGGTGTGCAGAAACTGTGTGATGCTATTTAACCACTTAAGAACCAGGGGATTTTTGGATGATCTGTGCTGTGTGGGCTCTCCAGCCCGCGGCACAGATTGGGTAAAAGGCAGGGCGATTAGACTTTCCCCCTTTTTTCCCCACTAGGGGGCCTTTTTTCCCCACTAGGGGGATGTCTTGCTGGGGGGGTCTGATCGCCGCCGCTCCGTGTGGCCTTGCGGAGGGGGGGGCTCCTCAAAGCCCCACTCCGCAGCGATTTTCCTACCTCCCTCTCCTTCCCTCCCTCTCGCTCAGGCTATGGGCGACACAGGATGGCGATCCGTCCTGCGCCGCCCTAATAGGCTTTAGCCTATCAGATGCTGGCGTTTCCCGGCCAATCAGAGGCCGGGGATCTCCGATCTCCTTTACGGTGCTGCTGCGCAGCAGCGCCTTATTGATGTAAACAGCGGGGATTTCTTTCCCGCGTGTTTACAATTAGCCTGCGAGCCGCGATCGGAGGCTCGCAGGCTGTTCACGGAGACATCCTCCGTGAACTGACACAGAACTGCCGTTTCCTTGAAAACACCACTTCGACCTGCCGACGCCTATCAGCGTTAGGCGGACGTTAAGTGGTTAATAGTATACCGTAACCCCAAAGCAGCAAACATAGCCAACTATGACCATTAAATAATAAATGCAGCAACAGTTACCCCAGACACCAGAAAATAAACGCAATGCGAGCAAAATTTCAGCACAAAATAAATGCAATGGGCAACATGTCAGCACAAAATAAACACAAAGGGCAACATGTCAGCACAAAATAAACTCAATGGGCAACATGTCAGCACAAAATAAACGCATTGTGGGCAATATGTCAGTACAAAATAAACGCATTGTGGGCAACATGTCGGTACAAAATAAACGCAATTTGGGCAACATGTCAGTACAAAATAAACGCAATGTGAGCAACATGTCAGTACAAAATAAACGCATTGTGGGCAACATGTCAGTACAAAATAAACGCAATGTGAGCAACATGTCAGTACAAAATAAACGCAATTTGGTCAACATAACACCTGGGGAAAAAAAGCATTTACTCACCTGGCAGAAGTCTCCTCTCGCTCCTGGCCGGCCTCTGGCACGCTGCTCCTGGGACCGTCTTGCTCCTCCTGCAGTCTCCCGCGCTGACAGGCAGAGCAGGGCGACGGCAAGATGGCGCCCGAAGCCCTGTACTGGAGAGACAAATTGTCTCCAGTACAGGGCTTCAGCAGCCATCTTCCCATAGCCCTGCTCGCCTGCCGGTGTCGGAACACCAGAAGACTATGCAGGCTGGAGCGGGGCTGCGGGCAATGAACTGGCACGGTGTCTATAGACTCCGCTGCCAGTTCATGCAGATACAGTGGCCAGAGTCCCGAGGCCGGGACGTCCTGCTACTAAAAGCAGGACGTTTCCCGGGACCTCATGCAGCCTGGGACAGGGGAACCCCGAATCCGGGACCTGTCCCGGGTAATCCGGGACGTCTGGTCACTCTAGCTGAAGTGTTCTGCGCAGGCGTGGGTAAGTAGAGCTTGCATAGCTCATTTAGCTGACATTTCCTTAAAGTTAAATAGGAGACACCGAGAGCCCAATATAGTGTAGTATGTATTGGAAACCGTGGATAAATGTAAGTGTGAGATGAATATACTCACAAACATGGTTTACCTCTTAGGCAACCACTGTAGATGCAGAGGTGCCATTCGTGCTACTGACGAGCTACTGTTTGTCCCCTATCTTATTGCCTGATGAAGCGGGCTGTGCCTGCGAAACGCGTTGCATCTTTTGGGGTACCAATAATAAATTTATTTGTTTAATTCAGACAGCATTTTGAGTCTGCCTTCCGGAGGTAAGTCCACCACTGCCTCCCAGCAAATTTTAAAATTTTTATTACCTTTTATCCTGCTGGCGCCTCTGTTTCTCTTATGATAATTTCCTTAAAGTTGTGTTTGAGTCACACAACTGCAACAAGCATGCAGCCAATGGGATCTGACTAGAGTGAAGGCATCTGATCTGCATGCTCATGCTGGGCCAGTTACTTAAAAAGTGAGATTAAGAGGTGAGAGACATAGGAAGGCTGCCATATTTATTTCTTTTTAAACAATATCAGTTGCATGGCAGTCCTGCTCTTCTTTCAGGTCTGAATCGAAAAACTGAAACAAGCATGCAGCTTATCCAGTCAGACTTGAGTTAGAAAAAATTACTATAATAAAAACGTGCTGCAGCTTTAAAATGAAAGTCTCTGCACCAGTGGTGCTCAGCAGAGCTCGAATATTCGAGTAGCTCGAATATTCGAGCTCTTTTTCAGCTATTCGAGCTCGGTATTCGAGCTCCGAATAGCTGCGGCTATTCGAATGGGCTATTAGAGTAAACGCGAATAGCCCATTCACTATTCGAGCTATTCGAGCAAACGGCGCTATTCGAGCTCGAATACCGAGCTCGAATAGCGTCATAGCCCAGATTGATGTCCTTAGAGCCAATCAGAGGGCTCCCAGGCCCTCTGACGGCAGCCAATCACAGAGGGGGACCCTGGCCAGCCCCTACCCTATAAATAGCGGCCGCCATGTTCCGTTTCTCCGTCCTTGCCTGAGACTTGCATAGAGAGAGAGTTGCTCCTTTGTGCTTTGGCTTAGCAAGAGCTCTATTGTGGTCATTTACCTAGCGTTTTTGCTCACATACACCTCCTATACACACCTATATTGTTGTTAGTTAGATAGACATTGTATTTTAGTTAGTAGCTTTTGTGTTACATAGAGACAGGCCAGCTGCTGCAGGCTTACAGCTTTAGGCCTCAGGGCCTGCCTGTGTGGGCAGCTGTCCTCCTGTCCTCTGTTAGTTTATTTCTCATTAGTATTAGACAGTATTAGACAGTATTAGTATTAGATAGTATTAGACAGTATTTCTGCTGTCCCTTTACTACTTAGTGATTGTTATATACTACTGTAACTGTACTAGGACACTCACTGTCACTGTTCATACTAGGCTACTAGCTCGGACTCCTGCGTGTGTGTGTGCACTCACTGTCTGTGTACTGTACACACACTCTATTTCCTTCTGATTACTGATTGATTATTGTAAATTCTACTTCCTGACAGTTACTACTTACTTACTGTAGTAGGGACACTCACTCAGTCACTGTTCATAGGCCAGCTCCTGCGCGTGTTTGCGCGTGCGTGCACTCACTGTCTGTAGTGTACACACACTCTATTTCCTTGTGATTACTACTGATAGTGATTATTGTAACTGCTGCTAGTTGTACTTCCTGACTGTTACTACTTACTTACTGTACTAGGGACACTCACTCACTCTCTGTTCATAGGCCAGCTCCTGCGCGTGTTTGCGCGTGCGTGCACTCACTGTCTGTAGTGTACACACACTCTATTTCCTTGTGATTACTACTGATTATTGTAACTGCTGCTAGTTGTACTTCCTGACTGTTACTACTTACTTACTGTACTAGCGAGTCGGGACACTCACTCAGTCACCTCACCCACCAACCCACTCCATTAAAGTACCCCACTTTTCTCCCGCCCTTTTCAAAAACTTTTGTCTTTACGCCCAAAACATCGAAGATGTCTGGAAGTGGCAGCCAGCGCGGTTTGGGCAAGGGGAAGGGCAGCAAGGGAATCAGGAGGAGAGGGAGCAGCATTGTGGCAGGCCGCGGCCGCGCCACCATGCACTGTTCCGCAGCAGCAGCAGCAACGTCAGTGGCTAACATTCCTCCCATAGCCACTGGCCGTGGACGCCTTGGGCGCCGCCCAGCAGGAGCATCTGCAACTCACGCTGCAGAGACACAGCAGCAGCAGTGTGTAGCACCTGCTCCTATTTTCCTCCAGCCGGGTCGGAAACGTCCCATTGAGGAAAAGGATGCATCCACTGTGGTGCAACTGATGACGGAGGATGAGCAGCCCGCCATCAGCTCTGCATCCGAGGCCTCCACCCTCACCACCACCACCACCACCACCCCTGTTCGCAGCAGCCGCCCAGCAGGGTCTGGGGAGGAGGCCAGTTCACCGTCACAAGTTGGCGACCTGTCACTCAGCAGTATTTTTACCCCAGGCACCATCAGGGTATTGTCTGCTGTTGTTGGCGATTTGGAGGAGGAGATGCTGATGGGCACTTTGGGGGATAAGGGATTGGACAGCAAGACTGTGGCGACAGTCAAGCAGCCCATCCATGCATCAGGAGAGGAGTTTGGGGGGTCATCATCCCAGCAGGACATGTTTCAGGAGGGGGAGGATGATGATGACCCGGTGACAGACAGAGACTGGGTGCCACCACCTCCAGGGGATGTCGTCCTCAGCAGCTCTGAGGAGGAGGAGGAGGATGCGCTTGTGGGCCTTGCAAGGAGGCGCATCATTGCAAGCATTGGCAGCAGTAGGCAGGTCCCACAGCCTGCTGGTGTCTCAGGCTCAGCAGCAGCAGCAGCAGCATCTGCCAGTACCACCACCAGCCGCACCCAAGCCCCCCCCCCCCAACCACCACAGGGAGACAGGCAGCAGCGCTTCCATGCCATAGGGGGATGTTTCTGTCACCAATCTGGCGATATTTCACCATGCCCACTGTGTACAGCAAGTACGCCACTTGCAACCACTGTCAGCGGAAGTTGAGCAGAGGTGCAGACCCCTTAAAGTTCAGCACCAGCTCGCTCATCAACCACCTTGCTGCGAAACATTTCCACCAGCATGAGGAGTTCCAGAGGCTAAAGGCATCTGGTGCTGGCAGTGGCACCACACCCATCACTGCACAGCCTTTAGCAGCAGCAGCAACAGCAGCCACCCGCCCTCCTGCTCCTCCAGCAGCACCAGCAGGAGTGCGGAAACGCACTGCTCCTCCCCCCTCTGCAACTCCTGCCGCCGACACTGAGGCCTGTTCTGGCAGCCAGTCCTCAGTGGCCTCCTCCGCTGTGTCTGCTGATTCCCGTGCCAGCAAAAGGCCACGCCAGAGCCTTTTGAGCGAGTCCTTCCAGGGGGTGGTTAGGGCTCTGCCTCCCAGCAGCCGTCGCGTGCGGCAGCTGAACGGCTTGCTGGCACGGGCCATGTGCTCCCAACTCCTGCCGTACACGCTCGTGCAGGAGGGGAGCGACATTCGTGCGCTGCTTGCTTGCGCAGCCCCAGACTGGCAGCTCCCCAGCAGACACTTCTTTGCCCGCAAGGCCATTCCTGCACTGCACCGCTTTGTGATGGCCAATGTGGAGCGAGGGCTGGAGCACGCGGTTGGTGAAAGGGTCCACGTCACCATGGACTCCTGGAGCAGCCGCTTCGGGACAGGCCGCTACCTGTCCTTCACTGTCCACTGGGTCAGCTTGGTGGAAGGGGGTGAGGATGGGAGAGCAGCAGCGGGCACAGCAGCAGCAGCAACACAGTGGGTGGTGCCACCCCGCAGGGTCAGGGGAACTGCAGCAGGTTCCTCCGATCCTCTGCCATCCTCCGGCACACCTGGCCAAACCCCCCGCCTCAGCAGCAGCGTGAAGGCCCGCCACTGCCAAGCGCTGCTGCACTTGGTCAGCCTTGGGAAGACCAAGCTGACGGCAACCCATGTGTTGGCCAAACTCCAGGAGCAGGAGAGGATTTGGCTGACCCCCAGAGGCCTCAGAGTCGGAGAGGTGGTGGCCGACAATGGGGCCAATCTGGTTGCCGCAATAGACAGGGGAAACCTGACCCACATCCCCTGTCTTGCCCACGTGCTGAACCTGGTGGTGCAGAAGTTCTTGCGCACCTACCAGGGGATGGGCGAACTGCTGGAAACGGCAAGGAACGTTGTGCGTCACTTCCGGCGCTCGGCTGCAGCCTGTGCGAGCCTGGAAGACGTGCAAAAGGAGCTGGAGCTGCCACGCCATCGGCTGATCCTTGACGTTCCGACTCGCTGGAACTCCACCCTGGCGATGTTGGAGCGTCTGGTTGAACAGAAGCACGCTGTCAACCAGTACCTTGCCCTGGCCACTGTTTCCGCCGCTCGGAGAAGGGACAAGACCAGCAACATCCCGTCCATCGTCCCCGATGATGACTGGAGGCACATGCAGCAGGTGTGCTTAGTGCTGGCTCCCTTTCTGCAGGCCACTAACATGGTGAGCAGGGACCATGCTATGGTCTGCGAGTGGGTGCCCCTGGTTTGTCTGCTGAACAGGGCCCTCGATGCTTTGCTGGAACAGGGAGCGGCAGCCTTGGACCAGCAGGAGCGGCAAGCAGCTGCACAGTCCACCTCTGAGGGGGAGGAGGAGGAGGACTTGGTGGAGGTCCCTGACCTTGCTGGTGATGAGGGGGAGCAGCACAGTGCAGCTGAGTTGGTGCGGGGGTGGAGAGAGGATGAGGCTGACGAGGCAGAGGAGGAGGATGAGGACAGCAGCACTGCCGTCGATGTGCCAGCAGACGTGGCCCGCCTCTTCCCAATGGCAGCGCACATGCTGACGTGCCTGCGCAGGGACCCCAGGGTGATCCAGATGAAGCAGAGGGAGGACATCTGGATCAGCATGATGTTGGACCCACGCCTCAAGGGGAAGTTGAGCCAGTTCCTGCCGCCTGCAGGAGGAGACCCAGCGCAACAAATAAGGAGCTTGCAGCAGGCCCTTGTTGAGCGCTTGGAGGAAGCCTTCCCCCAGCCTTCCACCCCCACTGTCCAGCAGCCAGCACAGAGGCAGCAGCAGGTGCCTGCATCCAGCAGCAAGCGCCCCACAGACCTGCTGTCTCTCAGCCACGAGCTCTACAGGACTGTAGAGGCTCCGGCGGCAGTGACTAGAGAGGAGGTGCATGCAGCAGCATCCTCCTCCGGTCACAGCCAGCGCCTGACCCGCATGGTGGCTGACTACATGGGGTCCTACAGCGGGCTTGACAGCGATGCCCCTGTTGATCCCATGGAGTATTGGGTCAAGCGCCTGGAGATCTGGAGCGAGCTGGCGCAGTACGCCCTGGAAGTGCTGTCCTGCCCCCCTTCCAGCGTGCTGTCCGAGCGCTGCTTCAGTGCAGCTGGTGGTGTGGTCACCGAGAAACGCTCACGTCTGTCTCACAAGTCTGTGGACAGACTGACGTTTCTGAAGATGAACCAGGCGTGGGTGGAAGGCGAGTTCCTGGCCCCTGTTGTCGGCGAGAGGGGGACATGAACTGGCTAAGAACCATCGTTAATGTGCCTTACCACCCTTTACCACCTCCTGGCTCCTGCTCACTAAGCCAGCCTGGTTCACTTTGACTATTACGTCGCCTGCAGCCACACATTTTACACCTACAGTGGGCTGCTGTGTACTGCCCTTCTGCTGTCTGTCTGTGTTTCCCACTGCCAGGGTACACAGATTTACCTTCTGCTGCCACTCTGCCACCAGCTATTACGTCAAACAATAGCTATATATCTGTGTAATTTGTTTTACAAACAAAACCAAAAAACCATTAAAAAAAAAAAAAGGTTTAATTTTTCAGAGGTGCCCGGGTTGAAAACTGTGTTGTCCCAGTTGTGTATTGGACACAATGTGGGCTGCACGACCGCTGTCTGGGACCTCCTGTTGTGTTTATTTACGGCCTGGTATCACCGCTAGGTACCAGGGCTATTATGTCACGCTGCCTGCCTGCTGCCACACTCACACTACTCCTCCATTCCTCCTGCTGCTGCTGTCTGTCTGTGTTTCCCACTGCCAGGGTACACAGAATTACATTCTGCTGCCACACTGCCACCAGCTATTACGTCAAACAATAGCTGCTCACATTACTCCTCCATTCCTCCTGCTGCTGCTGCTGTCGGTCTGTGTTTCCCACTGCCAGGGTACACAGATTTACCTTCTGCTGCCACTCTGCCACCAGCTATTACGTCAAAAAATAGCTATATCTGTGTAATTTGTTGTAAAAACAAAACCAAAAAAACCAAAAAAAAAAAAAAGGTTTAATTTTTCTGAGGTGCCCGGGTTGAAAACTGTGTTGTCCCAGTTGTGTATTGGACACAATGTGGGCTGCACGACCGCTGTCTGGGACCTCCTGTTGTGTTTATTTACGGCCTGGTATCACCGCTAGGTACCAGGGCTATTATGTCACGCTGCCTACCTGCTGCCACACTCACACTACTCCTCCATTCCTCCTGCTGATGCTGCTGTCTGTCTGTGTTTCCCACTGCCAGGGTACACAGAATTACCTTCTGCTGCCAGTCTGCCACCAGCTATTACGTCAAACAATAGCTGCACACATAATTACTCCTCCATTCCTCCTGCTGCTGCTGCTGTCTGTCTGTGTTTCCCACTGCCAGGGTACACAGATTTACCTTCTGCTGCCACTCTGCCACCAGCTATTACGTCAAAAAATAGCTATATCTGTGTAATTTGTTGTAAAAACAAAACAAAAAAAACCAAAAAAAAAAAAGGTTTAATTTTTCTGAGGTGCCCGGGTTGAAAACTGTGTTGTCCCAGTTGTGTATTGGACACAATGTGGGCTGCACGACCGCTGTCTGGGACCTCCTGCCTGCTGTGTTTATTTACAGCCCTGGTATCACCGCTAGGTACCAGGGCTATTATGTCACGCTGCCTGCCTCATTGACTGCCTGCTGCCACACACTCATCCTCCTCCTCCTGCTGCTGAATTTACCTCCTGCTGTCTGTGTGTTTCCACTGCCAGGGAGCACATACAATGGCGCTTCCAACATGCGTGCGCCACCAGCTATTTGTTACGCTCAAAAATAGCTGCATTTCTTTAAAAAAAAAATTGAAAAGAGAAATAAGTGAAGAAGAAGACGATATAGAAGAAGATGAAGAAGATGAAGAAGAAGAAGATGAAGAAGAAGAAGAAGAAGAAGGAGAAGAAGATGAAGATGAAGAAGAAGAAGATGAAGAAGATGAAGAAGATGAAGAAGAAGATGAAGAAGATGAAGAAGAAGATGAAGAAGATGAAGAAGATGAAGATGAAGAAGATGAAGAAGATGAAGAAGAAGAAGATGAAGAAGAAGAAGATGAAGAAGAAGAAGATGAAGATGAAGAAGAAGAAGATGAAGATGAAGAAGAAGAAGATGAAGAAGATGAAGAAGATGAAGAAGATGAAGAAGAAGATGAAGAAGATGAAGAAGAAGATTAAGAAGATGAAGAAGATGAAGAAGAAGAAGATGAAGAAGAAGAAGATGAAGAAGATCAAGAAGATGAAGATGAAGAAGATGAAGAAGATGAAGAAGAAGAAGATGAAGAAGATGAAGAAGATGAAGAAGAAGATGAAGAAGATGAAGAAGAAGATGAAGAAGATGAAGAAGATGAAGAAAAAGAAGATGAAGAAGAAGAAGATAATGATGAAGAAGATGAAGAAGATGAAGAAGAAGAAGAAGACAATATAAAAGAAGAAGAAGATATAGAAGAAGATATAGAAGAAGAAGATATAGAAGAAGAAGATATAGAAGAAGAAGAAGAAGATATAGAAGATAAAGAAGAAGAAGAAGAAGAAGAAGAAGTATATACAGTACTGAACAAAATTCTGGACACAACTTCTCTTTTCACCTTTTTTTTTAAAGGAACATCCCCACATAATCACTTGCTGTTGTTACTTGGAAAAAAATAGGTTTCTTGCATCATTCACCCTCAAAACAAGTGTTGGAAGCTATTTAAGGCCATTTCGAATAGTCAGCTCGAATAATGAGCTCGAATACCGACTCGAATAGTGAGCTCGAATTCCGAGGTCGAATCGAATAGTAAAAATTATTCGACTCGAATATTCGACTGACCTCGAATAATTTACTATTCGAATTCGACCAAACTCGAATTTTAAAAAGGGGTATTTGAGCACCACTGCTCTGCACACAGATGCACAGCACTCTGCCTCTAACTCAATAAAAGCAACACAAGTCCATATGCATCTTCAAGCTTAAACCGTGGACAACCTCTGTTACAGTAGTATCAGTGTATACACCTCCACCACATCCTCAAGACTGGGCACTCACCCTTTTCCCTAGACCCCCTGCGAGATGGGTCTAATGTGCTTGTGGGATACTCTCAGGTGATCCCCAGCCTCTAACGATCCACAGCTTGTTTTATCTTGCAGAGTCTTCAAAAAGCATACACCTCAGAATAAAAGCACAAGGCTCCCATAGCGTAAAACCATCCAAGTATTTAATAAAATATTAAAAATGCACACTCACATGTCCATGACTTTGAATATAAGCACAGAGGTTTTTTGGGCTCTCCCCATGCGGTGGCCACCAGGCTGGGCTTGTTGTCAGCATCAGCGTCTTATGCCTCGCAGCATCCCGGCGTTCATCCACCTCGCACGCTTACTTCCTCATTGGTAGGCCCGCCCTACTAGTTTCGTCGTCATCGACTCATCAGGAGCTTGTACCAATGAGGATTGTAAGGACCTAAGTACGTTATATCGCCCTTCCCATACGCCACCCCCCGTCCCCCTCAGCCAACCACAGCACACTATAGTTGCGCTTCAGAGACGTGGAATGGCGTCTATGTAATCCGCGGCGCTGCACATGCGCAAAGGAAGCGCTATGTTCATGCCTTACCATCTTACGCATCACTGCCCTAAGTACGCGTCACTCGGCGCCACGCACGCCCATGGGCGACGCAGTCTCTACGCCTCACCCTACGCATGACTGCCCAAAGTCCGCATCACGGAGGGACAAGTATGCCACACCCCCTTTAGCTCTTATAGACTTACCCTCCGTTAATACACCTTACAGCAAACCCAACCTTCAGCTTCAAAGCCGCTTATGGGTACAGAGCCTCACATGGTGGGATTACATTGCGGTATAGAAAAAAACATTTATTTTTAATCAAAGGCACTTTATCATGCTATTATTTTTTAACCCATTCCCATCTGCATCATTTTGGCTAATAATACCCAAACTCAACCTATAAACTTTAAATCGCATAGTGACCCATACATAGTGAATTTATATACTCTTTAAACGCTTTATATAAATCTTTTTAAACTTGTTCTATTTATACACACTCTATGTGACCAATTCTCATTGTTTTGAGCAGCCCCTTATCTTTAACTCTAAAATAGCCATATAATGCAGATGAAAAAGATTAGATTAGCATCCCAATTATTTTTGATTCTAATACTAAGGGTGCTCACACTAGCTGTACTTTGTTCTTGAGCCACCCCACCATATAAACACAAAAGACGACCATTGTCTCAGGGGATATCTTAAAGGTTGCGCATCTCATTAAACATGATGATGCTCTCCTTTTTCCCTGGTGCTTCCATGGCAGCATACTATGGGTTGTGGCCCCGCCCCTGAACCCTATTGGACACCATAACTATAAATTTGTTGAGAGTATCACCCACCAGTATTCTTTTTCCTTTGTCCTCCCCTTTGGACACTATTTCTATTTTCTTTCATTCTCTTCCTTTCTTTTTTCAGTCCCCTTTCTACCCCAGGGTTTATCCCTTTCCCTGGGAAGTCTCTGCATAAGTACTAAATGTATCTTACACAGAGAGCCCAGTCTTCTGGTCCCGGAGATATACATGTGTGCTAAATGCATAAGAATGAGCAATGCCTGCATCAGTATTCTGTGCTAAATGCATACAGGTGAGCAATGCCTGCATCAGTATCCTGTGCTAAATGCATACAGGTGAGCAATGGCTGTATTACTATCATGTGCTAGATGCATAGACATGAACGCTGGCTGCATTACCTTCATGTGCTAGAGGCATACAGGTGAGCAATGGCTGTATTACTATCATGTGCAAGATGCATAGACATGAACGCTGGCTGCATTACCTTCATGTGCTAAATGCATACAGGTGAGCAATGGCTGTATTACTATCATGTGCTAGATGCATAGACATGAACGCTGGCTACATTACCTTCATGTGCTAGAGGCATACAGGTGAGCAATGGCTGTATTACTATCATGTGCTAGATGCATAGACATGAACGCTGGCTGCATTACCATCATATGCTAGATGCATACTAATGAGCTTTGGCTGCATTACCTTTATGTGCTACATGCAAACTAATGAGCTTTGGCTGCATTACCTTTATGTGCTACATGCATACTAATGAACTTTGGCTGCATTATCTTCATGTGCAACATGCATACTAAGGAACTTTGGCTGCATTATCTTCACGTGCAACATGCATACTAAGGAACTATGACTGCATTACTTTCATGTGCTAGATGCATACTAATGAACTTTGGCTGCATTAGTTACCTTCATGTGCTACATGCATATTAATGAACTTTGGCTGCATTACCTTCACATGCAAAACGCTTACAAATGAACTATGGCTGCAGTACTTGCATGTACTAAATACATACAAATGAACTACGGCTGCATTACTTTCATGTGCAAGATGCATACAAATGAACTATGGCTACATTACTTTCATGTGCAAGATGCATACAAATGAACTATGGCTGCATTACTTGAACTATGGCTGCATTAGTTCCTGTGCTAAATGCATACAGGTGTGCAATGGCTGCATGAGTTACCTGCCTGTCTGTCCTTTTCTTCCCTGCTTTCTATCTGGTTCTATCTCCTTCCATCCTTTCTTCCTCATCTCCTGGCTGGAGTAGTCTCATGGTTTTGTAAATGCCAGTTCTCTGCTTTCTGCAGTGGCAGGACAGTGTGGATTGGTGGGGAGTGTTCACGAGCATGCAGGCGTGTATAGCACGCGCGCGCGAGTGTGCACTTCCTTATATAGGCCAGTAGCTTTTTCCTCTTTGCCCATACTTGGGTGCAGGGGCGGACTGGCCCGGGGGGACGGGGGGCATCTGCCCCCCGGGCCGCCCGAATCTTAATTCATTAGGGCCGGCCGCCGGTGTGCGGCCAGGACAGGTGTACGCAGCCGCAGACAGACTGCAGGTCCACTGTGGGGAGCTCAGCTGTGCTCGCGCAACCTCACACGATGTTTGCCGACTATAAAATCCAATCCTGCCTGGCCCGCCCCCTGTAACTGTCAGAGACAGCCTTACTTACGGCACGCAGGGCTGGATTTACCATTGATTGAAGCACGTAGCCTACAGGTGCCTGATTGGTGGAGAGGTGGCTCCCTCCCCTCCGTGCGTGTCTTTCTCCTCTCCCTTCTCCCTTTCTGATGCTGTCTGCCTCGCAGCGCTGTGTTTGGTTCATTATCACAGTGCTGTTACCGTCACATGCTGCCTGGCTGTGCTGCGTGTATTGAAAACCGTAGCCAGATCGGGATGGGGGCACTTTGAACACACGCCAGGCATTCTTTCTTTTCTAGTAAGCCTTTTCATCTGTGCTGTTAGCTCCCCCTTCACCATTACACCAGAGCTAGCCTATAACCTCTCTCTCTTCAGCTTCATTAACTCTTTCATTGCTGGTTAGGATATCTGCACTTAGGTTTTGCATTAGGTTTTTCATGGTATGAGTTTTTAGCCATGCACTATGTTGTAGCACTTTTTTCCATGCATGCTTTTCTCAATTTTGATTGCTAACTGCGTCTCTTATTGCTCCTAAATTGTACAAACTATGCTGCCCGCTTGCTACTGAGTTGCTGTCAATCTCTGCCCAGGCCAGTGCCCTCTAAGTTTATTTGTGATAATCATTCATCTCAATTCTGACCCTGGCCTGAGGGGGAAAGTTTTTTGTTTTTTTTATTGTGGTGTGATTGGCGGCAGGGGAGGGGGGAGGCAGGCAGTTAGGCGCCATCAAGCAGGTAGTTGGAGGGGGGGGGGGGGTGTTGGGCTGGGGATGCCGTGAAATGGGCCTCTAGTTTGTGTTGTCCCCCCAGGCCAAAAGGTCCCAGTCATCCCCTGCTTGGGTGATGTTGCAACCATCTTGGTTGTGGGCAGCTTGCTTCTGAGCATGCTCACAGCCTCCTGGAGGTTTAAGGAGTATCTAGCCTAATGTTGCTATTTGAAAGTTGCAGGTACACTGCTAATACTCCTGTGAGAAGTCATTTTCTCCCAAGGGATTAATTTACTCTTCTTAAGAGTATCTTACAATAATATCCTTAAAAAAAAAAAACTTTCTTACTATTTAACTCTTGCAGCCTATTCCTGCTGGAGATATGGCACGCAGCTCTAAAGACCAGACGGAAGCCCATAGAAAGGGGACTCTCGGGCAATGTTTTAAAAGAAAAAAAAAAAAAGGAGGGTCATTGGGTGTTGCAAAAACGAAATTATATTCCATTTCAGCCCCTCTTGACCTAATAACTCTGAAGATTGGCGTTCTCAAGAAAGTTCATGACATCGTTGGCATTCACACTCTTTATGAAGATATTCTGATGACAGGAGTCATTGGGCTTGATTCGCGGGGGGGGGGGGGGGGGGGGGGTTGCTGGCTGTTGGCGCGGCCGTTTTCACAGGTTTTCGTGTGGGGCGGTGGCGTGAATTTTCGCGCGAGAACGATATCGTTTGGCGGGATTTGACCTTGGTTTTAGCTACAATACCTTTAAGGTCCAGGTGACGGCACTGTTCTCATTTTCTGGAGACAAGTGGGCCTTAAATCCATTGCAGCAATTCTTAAAGGCAGCTCTTAAAATGAAACCTCCTAGAAGAAATGGATATCCCAAATGGGATTTAATGTTGCTGTTGGATTAACTTAGTTTTCCTCCATTTTTTATCCTCTGGAAGGCTGTCTCATGTCAATAATATCTGCTAGAAGAATGTCAGAATGTATTTATTTATTTATTGTATTTATAAAGCGCCAACATATTACGCAGCGCTGAATTGCATGCTCTAGGTTGTGAAGATCTAAGCTTTTATCATGATCAAGCTACCCTAAAGGTCCGTACACACGCCGGACTGGAGACAACGATGCGTCCGTCGTCACCTCCCGCTGGGTGGGCGTTCAAGCGACAGTCCGGCGTGTGTACAGTCTGTCTGCAGACTGATACGGCTGGTCCTGAGCGATCCGCCGGGCGGATCGCTCAGAAACAGCCATATCAGTCTGCAGACAGACTGTACACACGCCGGACTGTCGCTGGAACGCCCACCTAGTGGGAGGTGACGACGGACCCGCCGTTGCCTCCAGTCCGGCGTGTGTACGGACTTTAACACCAGTGATGAACTTTTTACCCAAAGTGGTATCAGTGCTCTACCTAGATAATGGTTGTCTTTATCAAAGAAAAAAGGGTAAAATCCAATCTACCTCTAATACATCCTCTGGAAGTGTCATGCTCTTTTAAAAGATATCTGCAGATCACAGAATCTTTCAGGCAGTCAACCCATCTCCTGTTAGTTTCTTCTGGTTACAGAAAAGGTTAAGAAACACCTAACAGGATGTTAGCGGCTTGGATTCGGGAATTCATCTGCTGTGTGTGTAAGGCTAAGGTCTACCTGGCTAGACATTAGCTCACTCAACCAGAAGTATAACTTCATCGTGGGCATTTCTTGCCGGTGTGTCTACAGCCACAATCTTTAACCACTTGCCGACTTCACGCTTATACCGTGCGTCGGCAAAGTGGCAGCTGCAGGACCAGCGACGCAGTTCTGCGTCGCCGGCTGCAGTCTAATTAATCAGGAAGCAGCCGCTCGCGCGAGCGGCTGCTTTCTGTCAATTCACGGCGGGGGGCTCCGTGAATAGCCTGCGGGCCGCCGATCGCGGCTCGCAGGCTAAATGTAAACACAAGCGGAAATAATCCGCTTTGTTTACATTGTACGCCGCTGCTGCGCAGCAGCGCCGTGAGGCAGATCGGCGATCCCCGGCCAATCAGCGGCCGGGGATCGCCGCCATGTGACAGGGGACAGCATGTCACTGGCTGCACAGGATGGATAGCGTCCTGTGCAGCCTGGATCACCAGGGGGGCCAGGTAGGAGAGGGAGGGGGGATTTTGCCGCGGAGGGGGGCTTTGAGGTGCCCCAGCCCCGCAACACCCGGCAGGCAGGAGCGATCAGACCCCCCCAGCACATCATCCCCCTAGTGGGGAAAAAAGGGGGGTGATCTGGTCGCTCTGCCTGCACCCTGATCTGTGCTGGGGGCTGCAGAGCCCACCCAGCACAGATCAGCTAAAACAGCGCTGGTCCTTAAGGGGGGGTAAAGGGTGGGTCCTCAAGTGGTTAAAGCTGCTTGGTCCTCGACATATACTTTTGCTGAATATTAGAGTTGACCATTCAGTCCTTAGCTGTTCAAATGTGGGAAAATCAATTAATTTCTGATCCTACTAATGTTAAAAAATAGTGTTACTTTACCCTCCCTGTTTGTTCTTGCTAGTTAAATCCCATAGTATGCTGCCATGGAAGCACCAGGGAAACAGGAAAATTAATACTTACCTATCGGAAATGTTCCTTTCCTGGTGCATTTCCATGGCAGCATACGAACCCACCCTCAAAACGGGGAGGACTATAGTTACTAGAATACTGGTGGGTGATACTCTCAACAAATTTAAAGTTATGGTGTCCAATAGGGTTCAGGGGCGGAGCCACAACCCATAGTATGCTGCCATGGAAATGCACCAGGAAAGGAAAATTTCCAATAGGTAAGTATTAATTTTCCTGTATATACTCTCGAGATTATACTTGCCATAAACCTTTACGTTTCTTAATCATTACTCAAAAAGCACACTAAATCTATGTCAACATTGAGCCCTCCTGGTCTTAGGGACTCCATATGGTAAATCCACCAGGTTTCTCTCTTTGAGATTTCCCTTACTATGTACTAGTGGTGCTCAAATACCCCTTTTTAAAATTCGAGTTTGGTCGAATTCGAATAGTAAATTATTCGAGGTCAGTCGAATATTCGAGTCGAATAATTTTTACTATTCGATTCGACCTCGGACTTCGAGCTCACTATTCGAGTCGGTATTCGAGCTCATTATTCGAGCTGACTATTCGAATTGGACTTAAATAGCTTCCAACACTTGTTTCTTGTTTTGAGGGTGAATGATGCAAGAAACATCTTTTTTTCCAAGTAACAACAGCAAGTGATTATGTGGGAATGTTCCTTTAAAAAAAAAAGGTGGAAAGAGAAGTTGTGTCCAGAATTTTGTTCAGTACTGTATATACTTCTTCTTCTTCTTCTTTATCTTCTATATCTTCTTCTTCTATATCTTCTTCTATATCTTCTTCTTCTTCTTCTATATTGTCTTCTTCTTCTTCATCTTCTTCTTCTTCTTCTTCATCTTCTTCATCTTCTTCATCATCATCTTCTTCTTCATCATCATCTTCTTCTTCATCTTCTTCATCTTCTTCATCTTCTTCTTCTTCATCTTCTTCTTCTTCTTCTTCATCTTCTTCATATTCTTCTTCATCTTCTTCATCTTCTTCTTGATCTTCTTCATCTTCTTCTTCTTCATCTTCTTCTTCTTCATCATCTTCTTCATCTTCTTCTTGTTCTTCTTCATCTTCTTCATCTTCTCCATCTTCTTCTTCTTCTTCTTCTTCTTCTTCTTCATCTTCTTCTTCTTCATCTTCTTCTTCATCATCTTCTTCTTCTTCTTCTTCTTCTTCATCTTCTTCTTCTTCTCCTTCTTCTTCATCTTCTTCTTCTTCTCCTTCTTCTTCATCTTCTTCTTCTTCTTCTTCTCCTTATTCTTCTTCCCCTTCTTTTTCTATATCGTCTTCTTCTTCTTCACTTATTTCTCTTTTCAATTTTTTTTTTTAAAGAAATGCAGCTATTTTTGAGCGTAACAAATAGCTGGTGGCGCACACATGTTGGAAGCGCCATTGTATGTGCTCCCTGGCAGTGGAAACACACAGACAGCAGGAGGTAAATTCAGCAGCAGGAGGAGGAGGATGAGTGTGTGGCAGCAGGCAGTCAATGAGGCAGGCAGCGTGACATAATAGCCCTGGTACCTAGCGGTGATACCAGGGCTGTAAATAAACACAGCAGGCAGGAGGTCCCAGACAGCGGTCGTGCAGCCCACATCGTGTCCAATACACAACTGGGACAACACAGTTTTCAACCCGGGCACCTCTGAAAAATTAAACCTTTTTTTTTTTTTTTATGGTTTTTTGGTTTTGTTTGTAAAACAAATTACACAGATATATAGCTATTTTTTGACGTAATAGCTGGTGGCAGAGTGGCAGCAGAATGTAATTCTGTGTACCCTGGCAGTGGGAAACACAGACAGACAGCAGCAGCAGCAGGTGGAATGGAGGAGTAATGTGAGCAGCTATTGTTTGACGTAATAGCTGGTGGCAGAGTGGCAGCAGAATGTAATTCTGTGTACCCTGGCAGTGGGAAACACAGGCAGACAGCAGCAGCAGCAGGAGGAATGGAGGAGTAGTGTGAGTGTGGCAGCAGGCAGGCAGCGTGACATAATAGCCCTGGTACCTAGCGGGTGATACCAGGGCTGTAAATAAACACAACAGGAGGTCCCAGACAGCGGTCGTGCAGCCCACATCGTGTCCAATACACAACTGGGACAACACAGTTTTCAACCCGGGCACCTCAGAAAAATTAAACCTTTTTTTTTTTTTATGGTCTTGTAGTTTTGGTTTTACAACCAATTACACAGATATAGCTATTTTTTGACGTAATAGCTGGTGGCAGAGTGGCAGCAGAATGTAATTCTGTGTACCCTGGCAGTGGGAAACACAGACAGACAGCAGCAGCAGCAGGAGGAATGGAGGAGTAATGTGAGCAGCTATTGTTTGACGTAATAGCTGGTGGCAGAGTGGCAGCAGAATGTAATTCTGTGTACCCTGGCAGTGGGAAACACAGACAGACAGCAGCAGCAGCAGGAGGAATGGAGGAGTAGTGTGAGTGTGGCAGCAGGCAGGCAGCGTGACATAATAGCCCTGGTACCTAGCGGGTGATACCAGGGCTGTAAATAAACACAACAGGAGGTCCCAGACAGCGGTCGTGCAGCCCACATCGTGTCCAATACACAACTGGGACAACACAGTTTTCAACCCGGGCACCTCTGAAAAATTAAACCTTTTTTTTTTATGGTTTTTTGGTTTTGTTTGTAAAACAACTTACACAGATATAGCTATTTTTTGACGTAATAGCTGGTGGCAGAGTGGCAGCAGAATGTAATTCTGTGTACCCTGGCAGTGGGAAACACAGACAGACAGCAGCAGCAGCAGGAGGAATGGAGGAGTAATGTGAGCAGCTATTGTTTGACGTAATAGCTGGTGGCAGAGTGGCAGCAGAATGTAATTCTGTGTACCCTGGCAGTGGGAAACACAGGCAGACAGCAGCAGCAGCAGGAGGAATGGAGGAGTAGTGTGAGTGTGGCAGCAGGCAGGCAGCGTGACATAATAGCCCTGGTACCTAGCGGGTGATACCAGGGCTGTAAATAAACACAACAGGAGGTCCCAGACAGCGGTCGTGCAGCCCACATCGTGTCCAATACACAACTGGGACAACACAGTTTTCAACCCGGGCACCTCAGAAAAATTAAACCTTTTTTTTTTTTTATGGTTTTGTAGTTTTGGTTTTACAACCAATTACACAGATATAGCTATTTTTTGACGTAATAGCTGGTGGCAGAGTGGCAGCAGAATGTAAATCTGTGTACCCTGGCAGTGGGAAACACAGACAGACAGCAGAAGGGCAGTACACAGCAGCCCACTGTAGTTGTAAAATGTGTGGCTGCAGGCGACGTAATAGTTAAAGTGAACCAGGCTGGCTTAGTGAGCAGGAGCCAGGAGGTGGTAAAGGGTGGTAAGGCACAATAACGATGGTTCTAAGTTCCGGCAGCCAGTTCATGTCCCCCTCTCGCCGACAACAGGGGCCAGGAACTCGCCTTCCACCCACGCCTGGTTCATCTTGAGAAACGTCAGTCTGTCCACAGACTTGTGAGACAGACGTGAGCGTTTCTCGGTGACCACGCCACCAGCTGCACTGAAGCAGCGCTCGGACAGCACGCTGGAAGGGGGGCAGGACAGCACTTCCAGGGCGTACTGCGCCAGCTCGCTCCAGATCTCCAGGCGCTTGACCCAATACTCCATGGGATCAACAGGGGCATCGCTGTCAAGCCCGCTGTAGGACCCCATGTAGTCAGCCACCATGCGGGTCAGGCGCTGGCTGTGACCGGAGGAGGATGCTGCTGCATGCACCTCCTCTCTAGTCACTGCTGCCGGAGCCTCTACAGTCCTGTAGAGCTCGTGGCTGAGAGACAGCAGGTCTGTGGGGTGCTTGCTGCTGGATGCAGGCACCTGCTGCTGCCTCTGTGCTGGCTGCTGGACAGCGGGGGTGGAAGGCTGGGGGAAGGCTTCCTCCAAGCGCTCAACAAGGGCCTGCTGCAAGCTCCTTATTTGTTGCGCTGGGTCTCCTCCTGCAGGCGGCAGGAACTGGCTCAACTTCTCCTTGAGGCGTGGGTCCAACATCATGCTGATCCAGATGTCCTCCCTCTGCTTCATCTGGATCACCCTGGGGTCCTTGCGCAGGCACGCCAGCATGTGCGCTGCCATTGGGAAGAGGCGGGCCACGTGTGCTGGCACATCGATGGCAGTACTGTCCTCATCCTCCTCCTCTGCCTCGTCAGCCTCATCCTCTCTCCACCCCCGCACCAACTCAGCTGCACTGTGCTGCTCCCCCTCATCAGCAGCAAGGTCAAGGACCTCCACCAAGTCCTCCTCCTCCTCCCCCTCAGAGGTGGACTGTGCAGCTGCTTGCCGCTCCTGCTGGTCCAAGGCTGCCGCTCCCTGTTCCAGCAAAGCATCGAGGGCCCTGTTCAGCAGACAAACCAGGGGCACCCACTCGCAGACCATAGCATGGTCCCTGCTCACCATGTTAGTGGCCTGCAGAAAGGGAGCCAGCACTAAGCACACCTGCTGCATGTGCCTCCAGTCATCATCGGGGACGATGGACGGGATGTTGCTGGTCTTGTCCCTTCTCTGAGCGGCGGAAACAGTAGCCAGGGCAAGGTACTGGTTGACAGCGTGCTTCTGTTCAACCAGACGCTCCAACATCGCCAGGGTGGAGTTCCAGCGAGTCGGAACATCAAGGATTAGCCGATGGCGTGGCAGCTCCAGCTCCTTTTGCACGTCTTCCAGGCTCGCACAGGCTGCAGCCGAGCGCCGGAAGTGACGCACAACGTTCCTTGCTGTTTCCAGCAGTTCGCCCATCCCCTGGTAGGTGCGCAAGAACTTCTGCACCACCAGGTTCAGCACGTGGGCAAGATAGGGGATGTGGGTCAGGTTTCCCCTGTCTATTGCGGCAACCAGATTGGCCCCATTGTCGGCCACCACCTCTCCGACTCTGAGGCCTCTGGGGGTCAGCCAAATCCTCTCCTGCTCCTGGAGTTTGGCCAACACATGGGTTGCCGTCAGCTTGGTCTTCCCAAGGCTGACCAAGTGCAGCAGCGCTTGGCAGTGGCGGGCCTTCACGCTGCTGCTGAGGCGGGGGGTTTGGCCAGGTGTGCCGGAGGATGGCAGAGGATCGGAGGAACCTGCTGCAGTTCCCCCGACTCTGCGGGGTGGCACCACCCACTGTGTTGCTGCTGCTGCTGTGCCCGCTGCTGCTCTCCCATCCTCACCCCCTTCCACCAAGCTGACCCAGTGGACAGTGAAGGACAGGTAGCGGCCTGTCCCGAAGCGGCTGCTCCAGGAGTCCATGGTGACGTGGACCCTTTCACCAACAGCGTGCTTCAGCCCTCGCTTCACATTGGCCATCACAAAGCGGTGCAGTGCAGGAATGGCCTTGCGGGCGAAGAAGTGTCTGCTGGGGAGCTGCCAGTCTGGGGCTGCGCAAGCAAGCAGCGCACAAATGTCGCTCCCCTCCTGCACGAGCGTGTACGGCAGGAGTTGGGAGCACATGGCCCGTGCCAGCAAGCCGTTCAGCTGCCGCACGCGACGGCTGCTGGGAGGCAGAGCCCTAACCACCCCCTGGAAGGACTCGCTCAAAAGGCTCTGGCGTGGCCTTTTGCTGGCACGGGAATCAGCAGACACAGCAGAGGAGGCCACTGAGGACTGGCTGCCAGAACAGGCCTCAGTGTCAGCGGCAGGAGTTGCAGAGGGGGGAGGAGCAGTGCGTTTCCGCACTCCTGCTGGTGCTGCTGGAGGAGCAGGAGGGCGGGTGGCTGCTGTTGCTGCTGCTGCTGCTGCTGCTGAAGGCTGTGCAGTGATGGGTGTGGTGCCACTGCCAGCACCAGATGCCTTCAGCCTCTGGAACTCCTCATGCTGGTGGAAATGTTTCGCAGCAAGGTGGTTGATGAGCGAGCTGGTGCTGAACTTTAAGGGGTCTGCACCTCTGCTCAACTTCCGCTGACAGTGGTTGCAAGTGGCGTACTTGCTGTACACTGTGGGCATGGTGAAAAAGCGCCAGATTGGTGACTAAAACAACCCCCTACGGCATGGAACCGCTGCTGCCTGTCTCCCTGTGGTGGTTGGGGGGGGGGGGGGGGCTTGGGTGCGGCTGGTGGTGGTACTGGCAGATGCTGCTGCTGCTGCTGCTGCGCCTGAGACACCAGCAGGCTGGGGGACCTGCCTACTGCTGCCAATGCTTTCAATGATGCGCTTCCTTGCAAGGCCCACAAGCGCATCCTCCTCCTCCTCCTCAGAGCTGCTGATGACGACATCCCCTGGAGCTGGTGGCACCCAGTCTCTGTCTGTCACCGTGTCATCATCATCCTCCCCCTCCTGAAACATGTCCTGCTGGGATGATGACCCCCCAAACTCCTCTCCTGATGCATGGATGGGCTGCTTGACTGTCGCCACAGTCTTGCTGTCCAATCCCTCATCCCCCAAAGTGCCCATCAGCACCTCCTCCTCCAAATCGCCAACAACAGCAGACAATTGACTCATCATGCCTGGGGTCAAAAGAGTGCTGAGTGACAGGTCGGCGACTGACGGTGAACTGGCCTCCTCCCCAGGCCCTGCTGGGCGGCTGCTGCGAACAGGGGTGGTGGTGGTGGTGGTGAGGGTGGAGGCCTCGGATGCAGAGCTGATGGCGGGCTGCTCATCCTCCGTCATCAGTTGCACCACAGTGTCTGCATCCTTTTCCTCAATGGGACGTTTCCGACCCGGCTGGAGGAAAATCGGAGCAGGTGCTACACGCTGCTGCTGCTGTGTCTCTGCAGCGTGAGTTGCAGATGCTCCTGCTGGGCGGCGCCCAAGGCGTCCACGGCCAGTGGCTATAGGAGGAATGTTAGCCACTGACGCTGCTGCTGCTGCTGCTGCTGCGGAACTGTGCATGGTGGCGCGGCCGCGCCCGCGGCTTGCCACAATGCTGCTCCCTCTCCTCCTGATTCCCTTGCTGCCCTTCCCCTTGCCCAAACCGCGCTGGCTGCCACTTCCAGACATCTTCGATGTTTTGGGCGTAAACACAAAAGTTTTTTAAAAGGGCGGTTGAAAAGTGGGGTACTTTAATGGAGTGGGTTGGTGGGCGAGGTGACTGAGTGAGTGTCTAGTACAGTAAGTAAGTAGTTACAGAGTCAGTAAGTACAACTAGAAGTTACAATAATCAGTAGTAATAATCACAAGGAAATAGAGTGTGTGTACACAGACAGTGAGTGAGTGCACGCACACGCAGGAGCTAGCCTATGAACAGTGTCAGTGAGTGTCCTAGTACAGTTACAGTATATAACTATTCAGAAGGAAATAGAGTGTGTACACTACAGTACACAGACAGTGAGTGCACGCACACGCAGGAGCTAGTAGCCTATGAACAGTGACAGTGAGTGTCCTAGTACAGTTACAGTATATAACTATTCAGAAGGAAATAGAGTGTGTGTACACTACAGTACACAGACAGTGAGTGCACACGCACACGCAGGAGCTAGTAGCCTATGAACAGTGTCAGTGAGTGAGTGTCCTAGTACAGTTACAGTATATAACTATTCAGAAGGAAATAGAGTGTGTGTACACTACAGTACACAGACAGTGAGTGCACGCACACGCAGGAGCTAGTAGCCTATGAACAGTGACAGTGAGTGTCCTAGTACAGTTACAGTATATAACTATTCAGAAGGAAGTAGAGTGTGTGTACACTACAGTACACAGACAGTGAGTGCACGCACACGCAGGAGCTAGTAGCCTATGAACAGTGTCAGTGAGTGAGTGTCCTAGTACAGTTACAGTATATAACTATTCAGAAGGAAATAGAGTGTGTGTACAGTACACAGACAGTAAATGCACGCACACGCAGGAGCTAGTAGCCTATGAACAGTGACAGTCAGTGAGTGTCCTAGTACAGTTACAGTATATAACTATTCAGAAGGAAATAGAGTGTGTGTACAGTACACAGACAGTGAGTGCACTGCACGCACACGCAGGAGCTAGTAGCCTATGAACAGTGACTGAGTGAGTGTCCTAGTACAGTTACAGTATATAACTACAATACAAAATACAATCAATCAGTACTAAAGGACAGCAGAAATACTGGTATAGATGAGAAATAAACAGAGGACAGGAGAGAACAGCTGCCCACACAGGCAAGGCCCTGAGGCCTAAAGCTGTAAGCCTGCAGCAGCTGTCTGAGTCTCTCTCTATGTAACACAAAAGCTACTAACTAAAATACAATGTCTATCTAACTAACAACAATATAGGTGTATATAGGAAGTGTATGTGAGCAAAAACGCTAGGTAAATGACCACAATAAAGCTCTTGCTAAGCCAACGCACAAAGGAGCAGATCTCTCTCTGTGTAAAGTCGGGCAAGGACGGAGAAACAGAACATGGCGGCCGCTATTTATAGGGTAGGGGCTGGCCAGGGTCCCCCTCAGTGATTGGCTGCCGTCAGAGGGCCTGGGAGCCCTCTGATTGGCTCTAAGGACATCAATCTGGGCTATGACGCTATTCGAGCTCGGTATTCGAGCTCGAATAGCGCTGTTAGCTCGAATGGCGCGAATAGTGAATGGGCTATTCGAGTTCACTCGAATAGCCCATTCGAATAGCTCCAGCTATTCGGAGCTCGAATACCGAGCTCGAATAGCTGAAAAAGAGCTTGAATATTCGAGCTCTGCTGAGCACCACTGCTATGTACCCCCCTCTCCAGTGTTTACTAACTTTTTCCAGCCCACAAAAAGACATCAGGGATGGGTTTGATTGATGTGCCTCCTTGAAGTGGGCAGACAAACTATGTCCCACCAGACCTCTAGCTACATTACGCAAATGTTCTCCTATTCGTTCTTTTAGAGGCCTGGTGGTTCTGCCCATGTACTGGAGGCCACACGGACACCACGCAAGATATACCACATTCCTTTCATTGCAAGAAATGAACTGTCTAATCTTTGTGGCTTTACCATTTGCTTGACTCACTACCTGAGTGGTTCTCGTTGTTCTGGCCTCTCTGCACCCCTTGCAATTTCTGTGTGGTTGTTGCAACAACCAGGCTTCTTCCCCTGCAGAAAGTCCGAGGGCAGAACCACCAGGCCTCTAAAAGAACGAATAGGAGAACATTTGCGTCTTTGGTCCTGTTAATCCTCTACTTCTAATGTTTTAAATCAATCATTCAAGATGAGCATGGAGATCAGATGCTCTAACTAAAGTCTGACCATGCAAACAGTATGTTTGCTTCAAGGTGTGATTCAAATGCCTCTGAAGCTACAAAGAGCAGGAGACAGCCAGGCAACTAGCATTGTTTAAAATGAAACAAATATGCCCTCCCCCATACTACTGGATCACTATAAAAAATAATGTCTTTCTGATACTAACTATACTGGCTTTGGTGGCACTAAGACATTGACTTACAGGCTGATCAGTTAAGGGGAATCTAAACCCAATGAAAAAAATGAGTTTAACTTACCTGGGGCTTTTACCAGCCCCCTGCAGCCATCCTGTGCCGTCGACGTCACTCCTGGATCCTCTGGACCCCGCCGCCAGCTAGTTTCGTTTTTGCTGTCTCGGAGTCGGCGGGCCGCCACTCTTATCATTGCACACGTTACCACGGTAACAGGACGCTATAGTGGGTGTCAACATGTATTTTTGTATGTGTTGACACCAGCTATAGCGTCCTGTTACCGCGGTAACGCATGCAATGATACGCGTGGCGGCCCACCGACTCCGAGTCGGCAAAAGCGAAACTAGCTGGCGGCGGGGGACCAGAGGATCCGGGAGTGATGTCAAGGGCACAGGATGGCTGCAGGGGGCTGATAAAAGCCCCAAGTAAGTGTAACTCATTTTTTTCATTGGGTTTAGGTTTCCTTTAAACGATGCCAATGGACATTATGTTCTCATCAAATAGAACTTTGAAGGATCAGATCAAAATAACCCTTATCTAATGTCTGTACTAGGCTTTATACTCTTTCATCTTCTGTCTCATTTGTTTTGTTGCTTTGTCTCTTTCTCTTTAGATTTGTTTACTATAAATTAACTTTACATTTAACTAAGCATAACAATTTCCACTGACATGAAATAGTAGCTGACTACTGGTCAATTAACCAGCAGCTGCTAGTTTTGTTTGGCTCAGTATTAAGTCAGGATTTTTTTTTAGTTAGGAAATTGAGGAAATTTGCATGTCTAGTTGTATTTAAAACTCATCCCTGTTATTAACTCTATAAAAAGCACGTGGCAACAAGTAACCCACTGATACAACACAACTACCCCCTTTACCTTTGCCAGATCACACTTTTCATCACTAAACTGTCCAAAATTGAGAGCTTATAAAACAGCTTGCTGGGGTCAATAAATGAGGGGCGGAAATAGCAAGAAAATATTGACTACTTTACATATTGGGTAGTAATCTTAATTTATTAATTACCTAATGTCACCACCATCTTAAAGTATACCTGAACTGACATTTAACATGATAAACATGGGTACATATTGAGTAGTGCCAAGTCTAGTTAGAACTTGTACATGTGTACATTTTTTTTGCTGTTGCAAAGGTCAATAAAACCTGTGTTTTATTTATGCAAATGAGGCAGTTGAATGACAGCCCAAATTTTTTCCCTCCATGCACTAGCAGCTCTGTGCTACTGCACATTCGTGGGCCGTCATTGCATCTGCTTTAAGAAAAATGGGTCCCGTTGAGCAGCGGTAGGGTGGAGGAGGATTGGAGAAGTCTGTGGGTCTTCCACAGGCTTCCCTCTACTGAGGTAAGTATTTAACTGACTCTATAATCATTCACCATTGGTGACACTATTTGGGGCCCATTTATTCATGCTTTTGCAATCGCTTAGTCTGTTTAATGCCTCTGTTACCTTGGTAATTCTGGGCGGAAGCATGCGGAAGCTTACACTGCGTCCCAGCTGTTTCTTGCTAGCGTTGGCACACATTGTTCAGAAGGTGCATTGTCTTCTGCCTGCACATCCAGTCGGGGTTCCTGAATGAGTTTAAATACCCATAGCGGGCCGAAAGACGCCAACACAGCCTTAGAGGAAGCTCAGCGTGGCACAGAACGGCCATCAGGCTCTCAGTTGCTCACACCCACTGTCCACCCATTCTCCCTGGCTCCATGGTAACTTCTTGCACCTTATACTTGATTGATGTCTGCATCTGATCACAGTATTTGCAACATTGCTAAATAAATTGCAAGCAAGTATTTTGCAGCAGTGCCAGGTTTGCTTTTTTGTCTTTTGATTCAATGGTATCTAACTTTTGCATTTTTTTCTCACAGGTTTACTTTTTGGTAATTGTCAACTCAGGTTTCCTTTAAAACTATTTCCCTTCTTCACATAAAATACTACTAAAACACTTCTACTCTTACTACTGTAATAATAGAAATATGACTTAGGCCCAGTGCACACCGAGCGGTTTTAGCAGCGATCCGCCAACCACATCCGCCTGTGAAAACGCTTGGCTAATGTATTTCAATGGGATGGTGCACACCAGCGGTTTGAGGTTTTTAGCAAACCGCAAACGTGCATCCTGCTGCACGTTTGCGGTATGCAGAATCGTTTCTGCCTCAATGTAAAGTACAGGAAAAACACAAACCGCTCTGCAAAATGCTACATCAGAGCATTTTTCTGGCCGTTTTTGTTACAGAAGCTGTTCAGTAACAACTTTTACTGTAACAATATTATTAATCTGCTACACGCTCTCAAAAAACGCTCTCAAAAACGCTAGGCATGTTTAGAAAAGTCTCTAAACATGCCTAGAATTGCTTTGAAATCTGCTCCAAAAACCGCTAGCGTTTTGACGATCTGCTAGCGGTTTTGGTGTGCACTGGGCCTAAGTAACATAAAAAAAACCTCCATCCAGTATCAAATTAAGCAAGGGTCAATTCATCCTAGGATCAGAACTAATTGATAATTCACAACATCACATGCTAGGTACACACAATGCAATGTTCTGTTAGATTTACCTGCCAGGTCAATTTTTTCCAACATGTCCAATCGATCAGAAAATCTATTGATATAAAGATCAGACATATTGGCAGGTAAATCTAACAGAAAATTGTATTGTGGGTACCTAGCATAAGATTTACAACATTCTACTAGTGATTAAATAAAACTTTATTTATTTTAATTAAATACATTAAATAAAAGTGAGTAAGGTAAAATCCTTCATCTAAAAGCATTTGACATCCCCCAAATAACTATAAAACTTAATTTATTTTAATTAAATACATTAAATCAAAGTGAGTAAGGTAAAATCCTTCATCTGAAAGCATTTGACATCCCCCAAATAACTGCTATCTTTAATTCAGGTAAGGGCCCTTAAATGAAAAAATGATTTCTACGAAGCAGTGCAAAAATACATGCAAAAAGCAAAGTATAAATTGTTTAGGTGTTGTGTACAAATGGCTAAGTCTCATTAGCAATACTGAAACAAACCCAAGACTATACACAAGAGATAGCATCACTGAGAAACCTATATCAGAAGGTAACTCCTCCCATTATTATTGTATTAGTTTTATTGCTAGGTTCATTATTTATCAAAATATTACACAAAAGATCCTCATGAAAGATTGGTTAGTGCTGTTCATTTGGAACCCTTTCACTTCAGTTGTCTTTTAAACTTAGAAATGACAATTCTTTGATTTTACCACTAGATGTCAGTCTTGTTCTCCCCGTCCATTGTGGTCATGCATATGTGCTCTAAGCAGTCTGTACTGTATTTATACAGCGCCGACATCTTCTGCAGTGATGTACAGAGTGTTTAGTCATGTCCCTCAGAGGAGCTCACAATCTAATGCCTACCACAGTCATGTATACACAATTATTTTTTCAGGCTCAATAATGTTGTCAATAATCTTTTTTATTCCTTCTCCAGTGTATCAAGCTGAGGAATATACAGCTAAAGAATATAAATTTGACTTTTTATCTCCCATGACTTTTCCCCCTGTAGACTACACCACCATAACATGTTTTATGTCATAGGTTACTAAGTACAATACTCACTTCACATGCACAACTACACTGGGCACTTGGCAAAAGTGATTTATATGCATCTTGCTTGTAGTCACTCACTCATTTTGCTTTCAGCTTATGCATGTCTCGTGCTAGCAATCGCACACACACATGCACATTTGCACTTTTTTACTTTGGCACTGGAGTGTGCTGTTTGACTAGACCCAGGCTCCCCACATCCATCCACTGGTATTCCCAGATGTAAGGTCACTGATTTGTCACCTAGTCTCCACTGTGCTAATTTTACAATGATTGGCTTAAGCTGGCCACTAGCGGTCCAATTTCTAGCGAAAAATCGTTCGAGCGATCAGAAATTCTGATCGGACGAAAAATCGTTCACTACACCATCAACTAACCAATCATTGCTTCCTATCTATCACGACCACCAAGAAAATCCAAATTTTCGTGCGACGAAAATTCATTCGGGCGACATTTTTTTCACTCGTTCATAATCGATTGTGTCCACCAATGGAGATTATTTACAACCAATCCGATCAGAATTTCTGATCGCTCTAACGATTTTTCGCTACAAATTTGACCGTTAGTGGCCAGCTTTAAAGCGACCTGAACCGAGAGGTGTATGGAGGCTGCCATCTTTATTTCATTTTAAATAATACCTGTTTCCTGGCAGTTCTGCTGATCATTGTGGCTACATTGTGTCTGCATCACAAACCTGAAAAAAAGCTTGTAGCTAATCTTGTCCGATTTGTGTCAGAAATCTGATCTGCATGCTTGTTTGGGATCTATGGCTAAAGGTATTAACCACTTGCCGACCGCACGCTTATACCGTGCGTCGGCAAAGTGGCAGCTGCAGGACCAGCGACGCAGTACTGCGTCGCCAGCTGCAGGCTGATTAATCAGGAAGCAGCCGCTCACGCGAGCGGCTGCTTCCTGTCAATTCACGGCGGGGGGCTCCGTGAATAGCCTGCGGGCCGCCGATGGCGGCTCGCAAGCTAAATGTAAACACAAGCGGAAATAATCCGCTTTGTTTACATTGTACGGCGCTGCTGCGCAGCAGCGCTGTAAGGCAGATCGGCGATCCCCGGCCAATCAGCGGCCGGGGATCGCCGCCATGTGACAGGGGACGTCCTGTCACTGGCTGCACAGGACGGATAGCGTCCTGTGCAGCCCCGATCCCCAGAGGAGACAGATAGGAGAGGGAGGGGGAGAATGTCGCCGCGGAGGGGGGCTTTGAGGTGCCCCCCCCCGCAACATGCCTGCAGGCAGGAGCGATCAGACCCCCCCTGCACATCATCCCCATAGGGGGGAAAAAAGGGGGGTGATCTGATCGCTCTGCGTGCCCGCTGATCTGTGCTGGGGGCTGCAGAGCCCACCCAGCACAGATCCCAACAAACAGTGCTGGTCCTTAGAGGGGGGGGGGGGTAAAGGGTGGGTCCTCAAGTGGTTAAAGCGGTAGTGTCACCATAAAAATCTAATTTCAACAGCAACTGGTCCGAGAGTATAAAGTGATAAAGATGCTAATCCTGCATTCAAAACTTTCAAAACTTTTTCTGCTGTTATGATTTGGACTTATCACATACTTAAAGAGAACCTGTACTGAGTAAAAATATTTAAAATAAACACATGAGGTAACTTCAAATGAACATTGCATAGTTACCTTGCCATCAGTTCCTCTCAGAAGCTCACCATTTTCTTCTGACAATAATCCCTTCCAGTTCTGACAACATTTTGTCAGATCTGAAATATATCAGTTGCTGTCAGTAAAATATCAGTTGCTGTCAGTTATAGCTAAGAGGAAAACTGATGTACCAGGTAATGTCCATGTTTCCCTATGGCTCAAGTGTGCTATGTTACAGTTTAACTGAGTGCTGACCAGAAAGCTGTTATGGGTAATGGCCATTTTCAAAATGGAGGACGGAAAATTCCCTTGATCACAGTGAACAAACAGGACGCGGAAAAGGAGAAAGACACTGAGGAGTAGACTACACGGGAGGTAAGTATGACTTGTGTATGCTTATTTTGACTTTTCATTTTCACTTCAGGTTTTCCTTAAAGACAACCCAAGGTGGGTTCTAAGAATCCTAATAGCACACAGAGGCTGGGTCTGCACATAATGCCCAGCCTCTGTTGCTGTACAGTGTCCCCCTAGGCCCCCCCCCCCTGTGCTTTGCTATGCCCCCATAAATAAAAGCCGTGCTAGGGACACGCAGCGTGTCACAGCTGGCTGTTTACCTTTGGATGTGTCAGTTTCGCCGCTCCCCCGCCTCCTCTATATCTCCGCTCCCCGCCTGCGCCCCTTCTCTTCAATCAGCGGGGAGGGAAGAGACGCAGGCGGAAAGCGGCGACATAGAGGAAGTGGGGAGCGGCGAGAGTGACACATACAGATCTAAACAGCCATCTGATTTATGGGGACAGCAGAGCGCAGGGGGGCCTGAGTGGGACGCTGCATAGCAACAGAGGCTGGGCATTATATGCATACTCAGCCTCTGTATGCTATTAGGATTCTTAGAACTCACCTCCGGTTCTCTTTAAAGAGAACCAAAGGTGGGGTTCTATGACTGCAATCCACATACAGAGGCTGGGTCTGCCTATACAGCCCAGCCTCTGTTGCCATTTCAAACCACCCTAAATTCCCCCTGCGCTCTGTAATCAGACATAAATCACAGCCGCGCTGTGCGGGCTGTGTTTACATCTGTAATGTCACTCTGCCACTCCCCCCACCTCCTGCTTAGCTCCGGTCCCTGTCCGCGTCCCTTCCCTCCAATCAGCGGAGAGGGAAGGGACGCAAGCGGCGACCAGAGCTCTGAAGGAGGCGGGGGGAGCGGCAGAGTGACATTACAGATGTAAACACAGCCCGCTCTGACACACTGCGTGTCAGCAGCGCGGCTGTAATTTATGTCTGATTACCGAGCGCAGCTGGGCTTAGGGGGGTTTGAAATAGCAACAGAGGCTGGGCTGTATAGGCAAACCCAGCCTCTGTATGTGGATTGCAGTCATAGAACCCCGCCTCGGGTTCTCTTTAAGGTGCTCTGGCCCTTTAGTAGTAAGTGCCAAACAGTTGCATGCTGGGGTTTCTTTTTATCTATAATTTATTCCTCCTCTTCCCTTTATTTCCCTGCCAGCTGCTTATCTGAAACAGGATCCCCTGCTCACTTGTGTTTACAAGCAAGGCTGAAGTGATTGGAGGAGAAAAGAAAAAAAGTAAAGGGCAGAAATGACATCAGGATTTAGCCTAAACTGTGGGCAAAAGACATGGATCCCACCAGGAACAGAATTCTCTTCATTTACTATATAACATTCACTGAAATCAAAACATGGACAGTACAATACATACAGTGGGTTGCAAAAGTATTCGGCCCCCTTAAAGTTTTCCACATTTTGTCACATTACTGCCACAAACATGAATCAATTTTATTGGAATTTCACATGAAAGACCAACACAAAGTGGTGTACACATGAGAAGTGGAACGAAAATCATACATGATTCCAAACATTTTTTTTACAAATAAATAACTGCAAAGTGGTGTGTGCATAATTATTCGCCCCCCTTTGATCTGAGTGCAGTCGGTTGCCTATAGACATTGCCTGATGAGTGTTAATGACTAAATAGAGTGCACCTGTGTGTAATCTAATGTCAGTACAAATACATCTGCTCTGTGAGGGCCTCAGAGGTTGTCTAAGAGAATATTGGGAGCAACAACACCATGAAGTCCAAAGAACACACAAGACAGGTCCAAGACAGGTCAGGGATCAAGTTATTGAGAAATTTAAAGCAGGCTTAGGCTACAAAAAGATTTCCACAGCCTTGAACATCCCAAGGAGCACTGTTCAAGCGATCATTCAGAAATGGAAGGAGTATGGCACAACTGTAAACATACCAAGACAAGGCCATCCACCTAAACTTACAGGCCGAACAAGGAGAGCACTGATCAGAAATGCAGTCAAGAGGCCCATGGTGACTCTGGACAAGCTGCAGAGATCTACAGCTCTGGTGGGAGACTCTGTCCATAGGACAACTATTAGTCATGCACTGTACAAAGTTTGCCTTTATGGAAGATTGGCAAGAAGAAAGGCATTGTTAACAGAAAGCATAAGAAGTCCCATTTGCAGTTTGCCACAAGCCATGTGGGGGACACAGAAACCATGTGGAAGAAGGTACTCTGGTCAGATGAGACCAAAATGGAACTTTTTGGCCAAAATGCAAAACGCTATGTGTGGCAGAAAACTAACACTGCACATCACTCTGAACACACCATCCCCACTGTCAATTGTGGTGGTGGCAGCATCATGCTCGGGGGGTGCATCTCTTCAGCAGGGACAGGGAAGCTGGTCAGAGTTGATGGCAAGATGGATGGAGCCAAATACAGGGCAAACTTGGAAGAAAACCTCTTGGAGACTGCAAAAGACTTGAGACTGGGGCGGAGGTTCACCTTCCAGCAGGACAACGACCCTAAACATAAAGCCAGGGCAACAATGGAATGGTTTAAAACAAACAGGGCCGGAGCTACCATAGGAAAAAATAGGCAATTGCCCCAGGGCCCCAGAGCCTGTAGGGGCCCCTAAGGTGTCCCTCCCCATCTTAACTGTTTCTCCCCAGGGACTCTGCAAAGTCTGTTAAGTTGGGAGGTGATTGGGGGAGGGTCAGCAGCCAGCTCTTGGGCCCAGGAGGAAAATTTGGCTACAACAAAGGGCCTCTAATGACGCTTTTTGGAGGGGGTGTCTGTTGGGGGGCCCCCAGGCTAATTTTGCCCTAGGGCCCAATTGTTACTTGAACCGGCCCTGAAAACAAAACATATCTATGTGTTAGAATGGTCCAGTCAAAGTCCAGATCTAAATCCAATCGAGAATCTGTGGCAAGATCTAAAAACTGCTGTTCACAAACATTGTCCATCTAATCTGACTGAGCTGGAGCTGTTTTGCAAAGAAGAATGGGCAAGGATTTCAGTCTCTAGATGTGCAAAGAAGCTGGTAGAGATATACCCTAAAAGACTGGCAGCTGTAATTGCAGCAAAAGGTGGTTCTACAAAGTATTGACTCAGGAGGCCGAATAATTACGCACACCCCACTTTGCAGTTATTTATTTGTAAAAAATGTTTGGAATCATGTATGATTTTCGATCCACTTCTCACATGTACACCACTTTGTATTGGTCTTTCACGTGGAATTCCAGTAAAATTGATGCATGTTTGTGGCAGTAATGTGAGAAAATGTGGAAAACTTCAAGGGGGCAGAATACTTTTGCAACCCACTGTATGTGGTTTTTTTCCCTGGCATAGTATGGCTAATCCTACTGCTTTAAGCAGAGGAAGCAGAGGATCAGCAGGACAGCCAGGCAAGTAGCAGTGCTAGACAAGTCATTTTATAATTTATAATTAATAAAATGTCTTTCTTTATTTCAGTGTGCACTATTTAGTCAGCAATTAATGTATATAAGGTCCATGAGACATTGATGGCAATTTAGTTTCTCAACTATGATGAAGTCAATATACTTTTTTTATACTGACTAAAGTACACTACAGTACATCCTGCCCAGTAACTGCCCTCTTTCTGCCCTATGTACTCCGTTTAGAGCAGTGGCGTTGTCAGAAAATCTCATATTAATGCAGAGAATTATGATCTCCATCTTGCTTTAAACTGATTATATATGTTTAAAATGTTTTGCATATTATTAGAGTTAATTTTATGATTTTATGATTATAAGCAGAGTTATTCTTTATTTTTAAGGATAAAGCTATATTTGTGTGTACTGTACACTGTACAATCTCGAGATAACAATTATTGATGGAGGATAAAATCTACAGCAGAAGAGTTGCTATATTGATATGGACTTGTTTCACTAAAGGAACTTTGAAAATGTATTTTGGATCATGGAAAACAACTAGAGAGATGAATATTCCTGTATATATGCGTTATCTATTTTTTATATCAATATCATTTTATAAAATTCAACTGATGAGTGTTGCGTATTTTTTCCAGAGGTAAACCTGTTAACCTATACATATTCTGTTTATAGTGAGCTACGCACCCACTACTGGCTAATATAGATTATGACGACCTTTAGGCTGGCCCTTTAAGTAGTTGATAATCATTTAAGGCAGATATCGATAAGATATATGACAGCGTAGCTAGATATTAAGGAGCCCCATAGCAAAATGTTTGTGGGGCCATCATATCTAAGGACTCTTGAGCAATGCTACCAGCCCCTACCCTAAGAATATGAATTGATTAGGTAATTTACATTCTCATGCATTGCACACTGTGTAATTAGCACTGAGACTATAATAGAGGGTGGAGCAACAAAGTGAAGTTAATTATGAACACATCAAGCACCATCTGGGCCCCCTCTTCTCCAGGTCCCCATAGCAGTTGCAATGATATAAAAATCCAACCCCTGCAGACTCCAGCACATTGTTGTGATGTGTAACCCTCCAGTATTGGGTAGCCTACAGTATTAGGCAGCCAGATGTAGCACCCTGGTACAAGTAGCCAGATGCAATACACTGTATATGTAGCAAAAGGGCCCCCAGTATTATCTAGCTACAATAGATGCAGCCCCAGTCAGTATAGATAGCCAGAGGAGCCCCCAGTACTAGGTAGTAACCCCCCCCCCCCCCCCCCCCAAGTAAAGGTAGCCAGAGTAGTGACCTGTATACGGTAGCCATATGCAGCCTGTCCAAGCATAGGTTAACACATAGCCACCAAGTACAGGTAACCACATGTAGCCCCCCCCCCCTCCCCATATTAGGTAGCCAGGTGCAGCCTCTGCACTCTTTGCTACTCCTGCCTCCGGCACTGCTCTTTGGGTGGTGACCCTGCCTCGCCTGCCCCTAGAAACAGCACTGTCCATGTCATGTAAAGCATACTTAAAGGGGCACTATGTCTAATTTCTTAGTTTTTTGTCATTATAATATTAATATTTGTATGTGTATCATACATAGGAACATGTATTGTGGCAGATTACATGTTTTTTCTTTACACAGCCAATTCCTTTTACAGCTCTAGAGTCACGTCGTCAGATTTACCTTACCGACGCAACTCAGGCTAATCCATGTTGTAGTAGGAGGCCTCTTTTTATCTCGTTGGAGCTGCCGTTATTGCTCACCCCTCTGGTCAGCTCAGTTTAGATCCTTCCATTTTCCAACTGCACTATTGTGCAGTTACAGAGGTCACCCAAATCTGCCATAAAGTGCAGCCGCCGTGGAGAGTGGGATGCAGCCGTCCTCCAGAGTGGAACACATCCGCCGTGCTGAGCAGGACCCAGCCGCACGGATTACGCTGCCGGGCAAGGACCCCTGTGCTCTTAGATTCCGCCGCTGCCTTGCGCAGGTCAAGTCTGGTAACCATAGAAACGGACACCATAGGTGTCCGTTTCATTGCCAGGTTCACTATAGGGGGTCCTTGCCGGGCAGCGTAATCCGTGCGGCTGGGTCCTGCCTTTCAGCAGCTTTTGACACAGTAGATCACCCCCTACTCCTCCAGTCCCTCCAGTCCATGGGCATTCATGATCTCGCCCTGTCCTGGCTTTCATCCTACCTCTCCAACCCCTCCTTCACAACCGCCTTCAATGAGTCCTCGTCCACCCCCAACCACCTCTCGTTGGGAGATCCCCCAAGGTTCGGTCCTTGACCACCTACTGTTCACCCTATACACATCCTCCATTGGCAAGGTTATCCCATGGGTTTTAACTATCATCTGTATGCAGATGACACCCAGATCTACCTCCACACCCATGACATATCCACCACTACCATGGACAAGGTTTCCTCCTGCCTATCAGCCATCTCCTCATGGATGTCCGCTAGGTTCCTGAAACTAAATCTAGACAAAACGGAATTTATGATCTTCCCACCCCGGCCATCCATGAACCTCCCAGATGTGCATGTCACTGTTAACCACACTACCATTCGCCCTACCTCTCAAGCCCGCTGTCTGGGTGTCACCCTGGACTCCGCACTCTCCTTCACTTCCCACATCCAAAACCTTACAAAGTCCTGCAACTTCCACCTTTGTAACATCTGTAAGATTCGCCCTTTCCTGACCTCTGCCACCATCAAACTCCTCATCCATGCCCTCATAATTTCCCGCCTTGACTACTGCAATGCGCTGCTGTCTGGTCTCCCTATGACCCGAACAGCCCCACTGCAGTCCATCATCAATGCGGCAGCCAGAATTATCCACTGCTCCCATCGCTCCACCACGGCGGATCCCCTCCTTGAATCCCTCCACTGGCTTCCTATCCAGTCCAGAATCAGATTCAAGATACTGTGTCTGACCTACAAATCTGTCCACAAAACCTGTCCAATCTACATTTCCGATCTTACTCAGAGGTACACACCTAGCCACTCACTCCGCTCTTCCAATGAACTTCGCCTAACCGCCCCCCGCATCACCCAGCCCCATACACGTCTCCAGGACTTCTCAAGAGCTGCTCCAACACTATGGAACTCCCTACCTCCACCCACTAGGGCAGCCCCCTCCTTCAACATCTTCAAGAAAGCCCTAAAAACTCACCTTTTCACTCTGGCCTACTACCCCTCACAAGTGCTCTAAACCCACAGCTGAACTCTGGTCCCCTACCTTTCGTGTCCTTACCTCTCCCTCTAGATTGTAAGCCTTTGGGCTTTCAGGAGGTAACCATATTTTCTCATGGGTGATAGCAGTATTGGTGGAGGTTTACTTTCCTAGTATAAAAGAAAAGAAAAGCATTAAAACTCTGCATTAAAGCATTAAAACTAAATACTTTGTATTGTGTTTACTCAAATTGTCATGTATGTGTTTATACTAAATTGGTTTGTAGTTCAGAATCAGGTTAGCGTTATGAATAACCAAAACATAACTAAAGACAAAAAACAGTATTGTATAGTGTGTGTAGCACCGGGAAAATATTTGATAATTTACGTTATAATGTACTTATATAATTCCAATTTAAACTGGCATCCATTCTGCAATCATCTGACAATATAACTCTGCCTACACCGGATGAAGCACACTAGACATAACATGTTACATTTTGCATGAAGATACTAGAAATTTACCTCCGGGCAGTAGAAGCAGGTCTGTGTGTGGGTGGTTTGGTAACTACAGTGCAGCTCTTAACCCATTGTGATCTCATGCTACAAATGTGCATACAGATCACTAAGCCATGTGACACAGATAACCCAGCCTCAGCCTGCTGTGCAGTGACGTGTAAGTCTGCTTGAGGTTGGAGAAATTATTTTGTTTTCCCATTTATAACTACTGTAAATTAGTTAAGTTATTGCAGTAACGTATCTTAGGAGCTCTGAATCCCAGTGCGAGTTTAAAGCGGTAGGATCAGCCATACTATGCCAGGGAAAAGAAACACATATATAAGTAGATAAATACTTGATCTACTTACATAACACATGTATTATACTGTCCACGTTTTGATTTCAGTGAATGTTATATAGTAAATGACGAGAATTCTGTTCCTGGTGGGGGCCATGTCTTTTGCCCACAGTTAAGGCTAACTCGTGATTTCATTTCTGCCCTTTACTTTTTTCTTTTCTCCTCCAATCACTTCAGCCTTGCTTGTAAACACAAGTGAGTAGGGGATCAGGTTTCAGATAAGAAGCTGGCAGGGAAATAAAGGGAAGAGGAGGAATAGATAATAGATAAAAAGAACCCCCAGCATGCAATTCTTTGGCACGACTACTAAAGGGCCAGTGCTCCTTAAGTATGTGATAACTCCAAATCATAACAGCAGAAAAAGTTTTGAAAGTTTTGAATGCAGGCTTGTCATCTTTATCACTTAATACACTCAGACCAGTTGCTGTTGAAATTTGATTTTTATGGTGACGATACCGCTTTAACATTCCCCCTCCCCCCTCAAATGCTCTATACATAACAATTGGTATGGCACACCAAAACCTGCCAAGGGCAGCTGCACAGTCAGAGAGAGGCTGGGGAGGAGAACAGTCTGTTACTGGATACAGCTAATCAAAACACATATGGAGGGGATAATTTCCAGCTTAGCACCAATAAAGAGCTAATAACGCAGTTGAAGGAGGGCCCTTACTGGATCCCTCTGGTGCAAAAGCCCTGGTGCGGTCCTACCTCTGCATCCTCTATTGCTACACCACTGAGTTATTGCTATATGATTTACACTGGTATAAACATAACAAGGTTGACTTATTGAATGACTATATGAAGGAAGAAAGCCTGTTGCCCTTAAAGAGAGTCTGAAGCCATTTCAATTACCTCTTTTCATTGCGCAGTTATCTTAAGCATTAAGATCAAAGCTGATTTGCCGCATCCTCGCGGCAGAACAAGGCATTTATCCCCCCAGAAATCCCTGGGGCAAAATTCTGCAATCGCAGGGGCGGGAAACGGGAAGAGGCGGAAATTGGTGGAGATTGACTGGATTAGAGACAGAGCTGCAGGGCAAAGATCTGCCTCCCCCAGGCAGCAAAATCTACGACCTGGAAAGTTGTGGAATTTTGCCCTGGGATTTCAGGGGGATAAATACCTCATTCTGCCACGGAAATGCGGGAAAACAGCTTTGATCTTAATGCTTAAGATAACTGGTGATAAAAACAGGTAATTGAAATAGCTTCAGACTCTCTTTAATACTCTTATACTGCATATATGGATAAGAAGGAGGCACTCAATAGGCTTTTAAACTTGTCTTTATCAAATCTCAGCAGTTACACAACATGTTTTGGGGTGACCCCCTTCATCAGGTGTACATACATCAAGAGAACCACAGTGAGTAAATACATTAGTATGTGCACCACACTCTTCCTGGTCAGCTTACCAGTGACATCAAAGAACAAGCCAAAAGTTAGTTTAACCCCTTGGGGTACTCAAAAAGGCACGACATATATGTCTACCCATAACCTGATAAACAAGTGGCTTATGCTGATTACCATGGTAATTACCTATTAAATCAAATATTACAATAACAATTGCATACAAGCTTCAAGGACCAGCAGGTCACTTCTAACCAGCCTCCAACCAACAACCCCAACCATTACTGATGGTATATTGCTCATCAATATTTGAGGGAAAAGAAGGAGAGAGAAAAGAAACTTCAGTGACAATTACTGAAAACATTTCAAACTTAACATGTCATTCATCCCTTTGGGAGTAATTGTATCCATTTTCCTCATCCACCTGCTTCTTTTTGCTGGAGAGTCATATCTCTATCTTCACCTCGGTTGAGTGGTGGAACATGGTCCAATACCAACCAGCGAAGTTGCGGCACCCCATGGCCACAATAAAAAAATTGTCTGGTCACCGAAGTATCGCAGGCCTTCACCCCCAGCTTGTAAACACTGATGCAACCCCTATGTTCCTGAACCTTGGTCTTCAATGTCCTAGTGGTTTTACCTACGTACAGCATTTCACAGGGGCACTTCAATGTGTAAACCACAAATTCATTGTTACATGTATACATCGAACCAAGGTTTATTTTTTTTGCCCAAGTGTGGGTGTTCTATATAGGTACCATTTAAAATCGCACTGCAGCAATTACATTCCATGCATGGAAAAGTGCCCCTTCTTCTGGTAAGCAGACCGGTGATCAGATCCGTTTTCACGGATCCGTTTGCCGGTGTGGACCAAGCCATACGGTTCCGGTGAAGCGGAGACCGGATTTGCTTTACCGGATCTGTTTGGCTTAAAAATACAGTGTGAACCAGGCCTTATTGTCTGTTACCACTTTCATCTTCCTTCATTTTTTCTTTTATTTTCCTTCTTTTATTTTTCACTTACCTCTTATTTTCTATCTTCCTACTTACACCTCATGTCATTGTTTCTCAATATTATTATAAAAGGAGGTGTTCCTGTTGTAATCCTATTTGTAGGAAACATCATCTGGAGTACTCCTTGATTCATATATATTTACACATATGTCTACACATACAGTGGGATGCAAAAGTTTGGGCAATGTTGTTAATCATCATGATTTTCCTGTATAAATCGTTGGTTGTTACAATAAAAAATGTCAGTTAAATATATCATTTAGGAGACACACTTACAATTGACCCTCTTAAACTCTCTTTCTCATAATTGGATTCACCTGTGTATGTGATGAGGGGGTCACTGAGCTTACCAAGACAATTTGAGTTCCAATAATAAGTTCTAAAGGTTTTGGAATCAATAAAATGACAACACTGCCCAAATTTCTGCACCTGCCTAATTTTAATTAAACAATTATTGCGCACTTTCTGTAAATCCAATAAACTTAATTTCACTTCTCAAATATCATTGTGTGTGTCTCCTATATGATATATATAACTGACATTTTTTATCGTAACAATCAAAGATTTATACAGGAAAATCCTGATGATTAACAACGTTGCCCAAACTTTCACATCCCACTGTATATGTATGATTTTGATTGACATTCTCTTATGTTTAAAATTCACTGTGAGGGCTGTTTTCCACTGAGAAACTCTTTCCACTACAGCGACTGCGCCGCAATTTTGCCGCAATCCGACGGGTTTATGGGCACAATTGTTGTGTGTTTGCAATCGTGATTTGTGGCGGGAGAAGATACAACAGATATTGATGAAAGGTAGAAAAATCGCACAGCAGCAGGGCCGGTTTAAGCAACAATGGGGCCCCAGGGCAAAATAAACCTGGGGGGCCCCCCCAACATATACCCCGGAACAAAAATCGGCATTAGGGGACCTTTTTTGCAGCTGGTATAACAGGGTGTGAAGTCCCAATCGGTCGGAGCTCCACATTCTGGCTATCCCAGCCTGCATGGGGGACAAGGGGTTGAAAAGTTTCAGGAGGGGGGACCCCACATAATTTTTTTTTTTTTTAATTCCCACACTCTAAACATAAAAAAAAAAAAAATTTGGGAAAATAGGAAAAAATGCCAGGGATCTTCATACAGCCATATTGCGGCTGTATAGCGATCCCTGGCCAAAGCTGGCTGCGTATAGACCCCCTGGAAACCTCGTCAGGAAATGTATTGCGCTTTCGTTTGATGCATGTAAAATTACACTACCGTTAGGTTTACTACTAAAATTGACATTTACCGCATTTAAAAGTATACTTTTTTCCTTCGAAACCTTAAAATTGATTTTCTCAAAAACTAAAAGGTCTTTTTGAAAAATTGTTTTTTCCTCTTATTCCTAATGATCTCCTTAACATATCCTGCAAATTTAGGGTTTCTAGCATTTAAGATGGCTGGATAGTGTAATGGTTAAGGGCTCTGCCTCTGACACAGGAGACCTGGGTTCGAATCTCGGCTCTGCCTGTTCAGTAAGCCTGCACCTATTCAGTAGGAGATCTTGGGCAAGTCTCCCTAACACTGCTACTGCCTATAGAGCGCGTCCTAGTGGCTGCAGCTCTGGCGCTTTGAGTCCGCCAGGAGAAAAGCGCAATATAAATGTTCTGTGTTTGTTGTTTGTTTGCTATTAACCATTAAAGTCGGCAGGTTTTTAAAGGTGTATTTTTTTTTCCTTTGAAACTTTAAAATCGATTTTCTCAAAAACTATAAGGCCGATTTGAAAAAAAATTTTTTTCCTCTTGTAGCCCCTGGCGGCCCCTACAAGCTCTGGGGCCCTGGGGCAGCTGCCTCCTTTGCCTTAATGGTAGCGCCGGCCCTGCACAGCAGCACAACTGCTCTGCATTTTTTTGCATTTCTGTAGGGGGCTAATCGCAGGAAAAATGAAGCAGATGTCACAATTGTGATCGGGAAACTAATGGTCTCCATTAATTTAAAATGTAGTTAGCATTTTAGCAATCTGGCCACATAACGAGTGCCCAACTGCCCAAAAAAATAAAAAATAAATAAAAATAAATATATATATATATATATATATATATATATATATATACATATATATATATATATATATATATATATATATATATATATATATATATATATATATATATATATTTTATCACTTTTATCATCTAAATATATGCCATAAAGAATTGCCAGTTCACGTATCCTCTGAACCAAACCTGACTACTCCTATTAACACAACAACAATATTACTATACCCAAGAGTCTCTCTGTAATGCTGGGTACACACGGTAAGATTTTCCGTGCGACTTTGCGACCCGATTGTTTTTTCTGCTCGATTCTGCACTCGATTCCGCGCTTGATTCTCTTATCTTTGCTCGTTTTTCTTATCTTTTTCCATTCACTTCTATGACAAATCTTGCGCAGAATCGATCGGGAGTAATATCGGACATGAGGGATTTTATCAATCGGATCTATCGCACGGAAAACCGTACCGTGTGTACCCAGCATAACACTTTGTAACATAGAGAAGAGATCTGGAAGATATGCACGTACTTGGAAGCAAATTTTCCAGCAGCCGTGGCATGTATAGGAAATCATGCCACAGCAATTGTTGCAATCTCAGCTCCTTACAAGTTCTTTTCTGAATCAGTTACTGTATACATTACAATATGATTACTGTAATCAGTGCAATTTTTATTGTCATGATATAATTAATCATCAAAGGTATTTTGGGTATTGACTTGGCTTATTAAAATTTCAAGTTGTTTTTACTATTGCATATTTATATAGACAACTTCCTAACAGCTTTACAAAGTACAGTTATTTCACTAACTGTCCCTCAGAGGAGCTCACAATCTACCGTATTTTTTCAGACTATAAGATGCTCCAGACTATAAGACCCACCTAGGTTAGGAGGACAGAAACTAGAGAAAAAAATATATATACTACCTGGTGCATCCATAGTGCAAGGGTGTTTCATGGAGTTTCTCCGCCAATCGGTCTCTGTCTAAGGTGGAGCAACAGGGGTCACGCACCACTATATGTGAGCAGATCTTCCATATGTTCCACAAATACTTCCAACCATACAGCGAAGGAGAACCACATCAAAAGTCCTGGCATCCCAGAAGCACAGATACAGCAATTAAATTAGGTGCAAAGCATGAATAGCAGGCAGCAGGAAATGCAAAAGCATGTATAGTTCCAGCATAAACACAAGTATGATTGTAACAAGTCAATATTAGATTATGGGCTGGCACCCAGCGTCTTACCATTCCAAAGATGACTGTACTGAAGTTTCCTCTGCAGTGGAGGTATAGCAACCTCCCAAGGCAGGAAGTGCTGGTAAGGGAAGAGTCCCAGATAGCATGGCAACTTCAGCTCCGGGTGGCAACTGTAGATGAAAAGACCTGGAGAAATTATGGCAGGAGCCGCGGCTAGTGGTGAGCAAGCACTGCGGCGTCTCCAGGGACATGTCAGCCACTCATAACAACTTCCTATGCCAGCCAACAACTTCCTATGCCTGTTTGAATTTGCCACAAGCTGCTCTGATGAGAGAGCCACCTTGGCTTTCATTATCTCAGAGAAACAGGAAGTAACCAGCCTGGGCTTCCCTGCACACGGCATTCAGCTCTAGCGGGCTCAGCCGGTTCTCACTGTCCTGCATCTAATTGGCTGTGCTCAGGCGTGACTTCACGGACCTCATGTGGAAGCGGAAAGGAACAAGCCTTTCCATGCATGTGGCAACTGGCTATAACGTTCACAGTCGGCTCTCATGCCCTGGGTCCCATCTAATGGGTTGCATTCATCTGATCTCAGGCATCACCTGATTCTCCGGCATCTGCGGTTAGTGGGAAGAGTGCAATGATAATGTGAAAGGTGCAGACAGACACAAGGTATGGAAGAAGTGGAATAATGGAGTTAGGTGCTGTGCAGTAGTGTAGATATAAAGAAAACATTCATCCTAATTCCGTACATTCGAACTATAAGATGCACTGCCTTTTTTCCCCCTCTTTTGGGGGAGAAAAAGTGAGTCTTATAGTCTGAAAAATACGTTAATCCCTACCATAGTCATAGTCTACGTTCCTAATATAGTCTAGGGCATTTTTTGTGGTGAGCCAATGAACTTACCAGTGTAAGGGGCCACGCCCCCCCCCCCCCCCCTTCGAGGAAGCCGGAAGCCGGCGAAACTGTTGGGAGTGCCTGTCTCTTCGCATGGGACACCACACCGCCCGAGCCGCTGCAACTGCGGTCCTCCTACCGACCACATACTGAGTCTAGTTTAGCCATCGGGGACTCCGACGTGTGTATCCATGAGGGTGAACCTGTTTACCCGAACTTTATACTGCTGAACAACATGGACTACATTACCCAGCAATAAGGTGAACACACTCACTCCTGTCCTCCTTTCAACATGGACATGGAAAGCTTGGCATTCATCGTGATCTGGTGAGATTATGCAGTCCACGTGTCAGTTTTGAACTGTGAAAGATGTTTTGATGCGGCAGTGGCTGCTTGGTGCCTTGGCTTATACTGCGGTTACTAACCGACTTTACCTGTGTGACAAGTATTATCCACTTATTGCTTCAGCTTTGCACTAACAACATGCCTGCTTGGGTGATGCAAACTTCCCTGTTGGAGATACTATAAGCCTAATGACTTGTGGCTGTTTCCATGCTGTTTTTAATAGCACTCTTTAATTAATTGTTGTATTTTTCAATAAAAAGTTTGTTACTTTTATAGTACTAACATTGTGAGGAGTATGATTAATGTTTTGGTAGCTGGATATGTTTGTTCCACTAAGTAGTTGCCACTTTCAGATTAAATTATATAGAACTTACCAGTGTGCTTTGGGGTTGATGGAAGATGCTGGAGTGCTTGGAGTAAACACACACTAGCATAGGTAGTGCATGCAAACTCGATGTAGAAAGTGTCTTAGCTGATATTTAAACCTGAGACTCTAGTGCTGCTGCCCATACAGTTTTAAACCTTAGGTCTGCAAAATCATGATGAATCTATTGGCAGCACAAAAAGGGGGTTTGATCAGAAAATTCAATACAAAAATACAACATCTGTACTGGGTCCAGTGCTCTTCAATTTATTTATTAATGACCTAGTAGATGCAGTAGTGAGCAATGTTGCTATTTTTGCAGATGATACAAAATTGTGCAGAATCATCAACTCTCAGTAAGATAGTGACATATTGCAACAGGGTCTGGATAGGATGGCTATATGGGCACATAAATGGCAGATGAAATTCAATGTTGAAAAATGTAAAGTCATGCATTTTAGTCGTACCAATGGTCTAGCACCATACAAAATAAATGGAATACAGTTGGGGACATCAAACTTGGAGAAGGACTTAGGAGTACTCATGGACAACAAGTTAAATAATCGTATTCAATGCCAAGCCGCTGCAGTTAAAGCTAATAACATTTTGTGATGCATTAAAAGGGAAATAAAAACTCGAAATACTAGCATAATATTGCCCCTTTTTAACTCTCTAGTAAGGCCACATCTGGAATATGGAATTCAGTTCTGGGCACCACATTACAGGAAAGATATTTCAGTTTTAGAGCAGGTGCAGAGACGAGAAACAAAACTGATACGTGGGATGGAAGGTCTCACTTACCAAGAAAGGTTAGATAAACTGGGTTTATTTAGTCTTGAGAAAAGACGCCTTAGAGGGGATGTAATTAACATGTATAAATACATCAGAGCGCAATATAAAAGCTTGGCGGATGAGCTTTTTGTCCCTAGGCCTTCTTAAAGGACTAGAGGACATGATTTGCGCATGGAGGAAAAATGTTTTAGCCATTTATTTAGGAAAGGGTTCTTTACAGTAAGAGTGATTAAGATGTGAAATGCATTGCTACAGGAAGTAGTTATGGCAAATTCTATACCTGCATTTAAAGGGGGCTTAGATGCTTTCCTTACATTGAAAGACATCCATGGCTACAATTACCAGGTAATGCCTAATGATGTTGATCCAGGGATTTTATCTGATTGCCATCGGGAGCCGGGAAGGAATTTTTTTCCTTTAGGGGCTAATTGGACCATGCCTTGTAAGGTTTTTTTTCGCCTTCCTCTGGATCAACAGGGATATGTGAGGGAGCAGGCTGGTGTTGTACTTTGTTCTCTGGTTGAACTCGATGGATGTATGTCTTTTTTCAACCCAAATAACTATGTAACTATCTAACAAAATCAAATCTAATACATACCAAATCTTAAAATGACAATCATTCTGCAAATTAATATAATCTAGATGTTGTGGATAAGAAAGTCTCAGGTTCATATACGGTATATAGATCTACAGTATCTATCTATCTATCTATCTATCTATCTATCTATCTATCTATCTATCTATGTGTATGGATAGATGTAAACAGATATACGTAAATATACATAAACAGACTACAAATATACAGACCCCAATGCATATTTAGACTGGCATTCCATCTGATAGGCCTAACCGAAGCCTATAGGTTTTAGACAGGGAATCAAAGGGCCCTCTAAATGTTGACTATAGATTCCTACGTAGGCTTTTATTCCAGAACTGGTTGCCTAAATATGATCTATAGTCTTTTTTTCTGAATCTTTCAACAATAAGGGTGACTACCCTTAGCCCAAAGAAAAAGAAAGTGTGAATGAGAGAGAGAGAAAGACAGAGATCACAATCAGTAGATTAGTTCATTAGCAACTAAACACATATACTGGCAGTAATAAACCTAATAACAGCAAATTCAAGCACTTATAACCTTAATAACAGCAAATTCAAGTGTTTGTAAAAGTTGCATAAAGTTATTAACAACACATGATACATCTCTGCTCTGCCAATACAATGAATTTGGTTACTTCAGGGCTGGATTTACCATAAGGCACTTTAGGCATGAGCCCACAGGCTCCTGATGATGGAACGGCGGCTCACTGCCCTCCCCAAGCACCTCCCTCCCTCCTTCCCTGTGCAGAGTCCTGATGAGAGGTTACTCCCCCTGCTATTGACATTCCACTCACGAGATCTCCCTTCAGTCAGGGGAACCTCTAGCTACTTAATACTGAGGTTCATCTAGCTACCTAATACTTGGGGGCACCTCTAACTACTTTATTTTTATTTATTTTATTTAAGTATTTATATAGCGTTGTATAGAGTATATTGTCTTGTCACTAACTGTCCCTCAGAGGGGCTCACAATCTAGTTCCTACCACAGTCATATGTCTCTGTATGTATTGTGCAGACAGACAGACAAATGACAGCGCTCAAGGCTGCACCTGCAATGTAAACCAACAGAGGCAATGCAGAGCTCCACTGGGGCTAAATACATGCCTTGAATGTAAAACAGATGCAAATTATGTAGTAATTCTAATCTAAAAATGTGGATGTAGATTTGAAGCAATAAATGCAGCTAGCCACTAGTATACTTACATTCAATTTGTACAGTGGGAGACATGGCAGCACTTTCAAACATTAGTTATACCTGAGTGATCAATCTGCATGGATGTGCAGATATATTACAAGGAATATTATGTTTTTATTACTAGATTAGTGTTAGGCAGTAAATCTGACAGTAATCTGACAGTATTCCACAACGACACAAGCGGAATAGACACGGACTGGAAAGCGTATCAAGCTGATAAGTAGTGTGTTTGTGAGCCAGCACACGGGCTGCAATTCGAGGAAATCAGCGGCGAAACTCTTGGACGTTAAACTTTAGCTGCAGGTGCACAGCAGTTAAAAGCCTTAAATAGGATCGGAAGGAACCCTCTGAGGCCAGCTGGCAACTTGCTGCGAGAGATCGATCCACTGAGGGGGGAGTGGGGGCCCCCCCTCAGGAGTTCCGGGGTCCAAATCTGAAGTTTCGCGGAGAACAGTTGCGAAAAGCTGATGAACTGCCAAGTGTCCGCTGATCAGGCAAGTATAGTTTACGTTGTTATATTGCATTATCTTTATTGTACAAGGAGGGATAATGTGTTCGGTGGTAGGTGCAGCTGCTGGAGGCTGCGTACTTCTTTTTTATAGTGCTGTTTTCAGGGTTTTGTGCTTTAATGTACAGCTTCGGTGTAAAGCGAACATAGTACTGGCTTTAATGTATTGTAATATGTACGAACAGAGGCGCCAAGCAGAGTAAAACAATGTTCTAAAAATGATAAAAAGAGGAAAGTCGAGGTGGACTTACCTCCCTCTGGTAGTGGACATATACTCAAATGCAGAGTAAAAATATATATACAATTTATTCACCACTCCATAAAATCGCAACGCGTTTCGCGGTCAACAGTCCCGCTGTTGACCGCGAAACGCGTTGCGATTTTATGGAGTGGTGAATAAATTGTATATATATTTTTACTCTGCATTTGAGTATATGTCCACTACCAGAGGGAGGTAAGTCCACCTCGACTTCCCTCTTTTTATCATTTTTAGAACATTGTTTTACTCTGCTTGGCGCCTCTGTTCGTACATATTACAGCACTATTAAGTCCACCCCTGGTGGAGGGGTTCTTTCCCCATTTTTCTATCTACAGAGAGCGACTTTTATACCTGAGTGGGGTCAGGTACTAATACTCCCCACCTGCCTGTTAAGTGGTTGCCTGATGGTAACCCACCTTTGTGAGTATAAGAACCTTTGACATTATTTTATATATTAAGCTTACCAGACAATATTGCACTATTGGGCTCTCGGTGTCCTCTGTTTTGTTTTTACAAGTGGCTTTAATGTATGTTACAGTTGTTAACGGTGGTATTTGCTGGGTTTGTTTTGTTTTTTTTTCTCTCTCTCGCTTTCTTAGAGAAGCTGTCTGCGTAGGGGTGAGGACAGCTTGGAGTGATGCCAGCAGTGCTGCAGTCTAGCGTAGAGCGCCCCGCAGAAGAGGAGGGGGGGGGCGGCTTTCGAGTAGTAGAGGGGGGAGAGAGGAGATTCTTTTTTTTTCGGTGAGCTGGGTAGACAGGAATGCATAGCCCATGTCTCTGGGTCGCTTTGAAGGTGGGAAACAGTTAATAGCTACAGCTGAGATAATAGGTGAGGTGCCACTGTACTCTGGCATTTTTGGTTGGTCAGCATGCTTTTTTTGTCTTTCCTCTGTCCGTAGGGGTGTTGGTGAGCTGTTTGGCAGGCTGGGGGAAAGTCGTCACTGGGAATCCTTAGGGCTGATAGCATTTAGGATTACAGCTGTGACAGGTTTTTTTTTCTCAGGTTTTTGCAGGCATCCAAGAGTGTGTGTAGCGGAATGCTGATTCTCTGCAATGTGTATCGATGCTGTGTGTAATTATGCATGAAATGTGTTCTGTTTGAGTTTGTTTTTTCTCCTAATGTTTATAGGATTGAGAAGTTGCTATGGGAGCAGCCATCTTAGCTGGCAGTCCAGGACTCAAAATGGCGGCATTGGGGAGGGCCCGCCCCCAAGAGTCATGGCCCCCACACGTCATGGCAGGGGGGGAGAAGGGGCTAAGGGGATCCACGTCACGTCAGGCTGTGCTCGCGGCTCCGGGCAGAGCAGCTGAAGGGAAGGGGGGTAGAAATACAGAGACAATCTACTGAGTATCTCGGATCCCGAAGTATTTCCCCAGAGCCTTTCCCTGGGTCCAGGGAAAGGCATGCCAGAATACGTGCACCAAGCTGGTGCTGTGTGAGACTAGCATGGTCACGGATAGGAAGTGTTTCCCAGCTAGGTGCAGGGAGACACGTAGCAGCGCAGATCAGGAAAGTGTCTGTACTGAGTTGCTTATGGGATGATTCCTTTAAGTGAGGCACCTTAACGGGTGGTGCAGCATGAGTTCCCAATAGAGTAATGGGGGGGACAGTGCATCAGGGGGTGCCGGAGGTGGAAAAAAGGGAGTTGACCAATCCAGGTATCCGTCGCCACGGCTGCAGAGCGGTAACGTTTTTTCCGTTTTTTGTCGTGGACAGGGCCAGAGCTTGACTAAGACGTCAATGCTGGGCTGGGTATGTTTGTGCGTTTTTCCGTCCACTGATTGGTCAAATATGTTTTTCCAGCTCCTACCAAGTGTAGCACAAAGAACAAGAACTGATTGCAGTTCATGGGGCAATTATACAGATGAAAGAATTGCCACTTACAGAGTGACAGTGTATCAGGACAGGTTTGCCATGCAACTACCTACCAAGTGGGCATTCAGGGATCTGCATACAGGCATTTGACGCTGGTATGCTTAGCCCTGCACCCTGTGTAGTTTCAGTGCAAAGTGCTCCTTCCTACAGGGAGGCAGCCATTTTTTTTGTAGTATGGGGGTAGTAGCACGGCAAACATTGGTCAGAGGGTACAACACACAGAACTTCTAGCAGAGCTGGTATCGTGATGAGGTTCTAGGTAAGTAAATGCGAAAATGAGCAAGAGCATTGCAGGCGCACCTGCAAAGCAGCAACAGGTGTGTGACATCCGTAAGGTTCCTGAGATCGGAAAACGACTAAAGAAACTGACTGAGCAAAGCATAGTGCAAATTGCTAATGTTTTTCTTTCCCAAGGAGGTGCTTTTATAATGAAGAGTACCGTGCTGATGGTGATCCTAGGTTGCCATTTCGTCCTAGGAGAATGAAGAGAGGACATTCTCATGGATAATAAGGGGTTAATGAGAGCACTTGTGCCAGGTGAAAACAAATTTCATGGCACAAGGTGGGTGACAGGTCTGAAGGGTCAGGTGTGCGGGCAGTATGAATTGAATGGCAGTGTAAATCTGCTATTGAATGTCACACTCCCAGAATCGATGCACCGATCCAAAGTTTTGTTAAAAGGTACATTGCAGTACAATGGGTACATGCAAAAGGTAGAGTGTGTGATTCAGGGGTACCTTGTCTTGGTTATCCAGAGTGAGATGGTTCCAGATTGGAGAGGAGCGAGAACGAGCAGGAGGCGTCAATTCTCCTGCCGGAGAGACGCAGGGGACAACATCACACTCTGGAACTACCAACAGAGAGTGCCTCTGAAACAACTATACACACGTAAAGGCTGGAAAGCCGAGGGTTGGTGGTTCTCGAAACAAGAAGTAAAAATCGAGATCAAGCCACATTTCCAGGTGACAAAGGGGGTGGGGAGAGCGGTCCCGGGGGAGGGAAAGCCAACACAGGGAACCCCATTCACACTACACGGGTTACCACAGGGGACGATATTACACAGTCCATATGCAGCCGCTTATCCTCATGCTAGTTGGGTAAGTGAAGAGGTACTCTTAATTGAAAGATTGCAGAGAGTACAGTCTTCCCGACCTCAGGTACATATTGTGCCTCAGGACATAAGGGGGGAAGAGGTCCAATTAGGACAGTTGGGGACATATTTTGTCAGGGAGATGCTTAAAGATCCTGTACAACTGAGATTGGACAAGGAGAGGCATATCGATTTTTCTGGAGAAGGATCTTTGCATGGAAGCTTCGAGATGTTTGGGTGAACAAATGGAAACGGTGCAACATTCCTTTAGGCACCACCACTTCCTTAGTTTCCACCTTAACACATGTCTTACACCATGACCTGAGAGGTCAACCTTTTTTGGGTGCTAGACGGGGAGGTGAAACAAGTAGATTTGTCCCCATGCGGGCAATTCTCACAGAGGTACCTGTGTTTGCCGGGGCAAGTCAAATGTAGTGAAGAAGCCTGCTGGCTCAATAACACAGAATGCGAAGCTACAATTCAAAAGATCCACCCTGAAGCCAAACCGATAGTTTTGGTGGCTGAAGGAAAGGTTTGTTTTTTTAGCATCATGTCTAAGGACACATTCAAGGTACATTTTCATAATTGTTCCGATAAGGGGGATCTGTCAAGGGGAACATATTGGGTGAGCGGAGATCCCATATGGATCCAGTCATCCAGGTTTGATGACGTTATTTCTCAAATTGTTAAGAGAACTCTAAAGTTCAAAGTTGCACGTGAAGTTCCCATCCTGAAAGAGAACACGACATGGGACAAAGGTTAACAGGGTTTGATCCAAGACGACCACACTTTGTTACAACGGTTAAACAGACAGTACACTAAGTTAGAGGTAAGATTTCACCATGATCCAGGTGATCTTAACGAAGTAGAACACAAAAATAAGCAGGTGAGTTCCAGTCTGACCTGGTGGAAAAGGTTTCCGGCGATGTTCCAGGGACACTCGGACTGGGCCTCTGCAGTTCACAAGTTCTTCCTACACCCACTGGTCGTCTGGATGGGGATGACAACTTTAGGCATCATTATCCAGGTGAGGTTGTGTGTTAAATTACGCAAAACAAATTAACACGGTCAAGAGATTGGTGCCTCATAAACAATCTCATGAACCAATATTTCCAAATAAGGGATATACAGGGTTACGGGTATAGGTTTAGCAGTACCTGTGATGGAGCTGATTGTATAAAGGCGCTCTTTTAGAAGGCACCTGGCACTGCTCCGTTGTGTAACAGACAAACAAGTTTCACTTTTCTGTGGTCATGCAAGTTTGTGAGTGATACGCAAGTGACGCAAATGCTGAGCATGTGGTATAGAGGGACATAGAAGTAGGGCCTCCCCAGAGAGCCTGGTTACAGGAAGACCAAGAGGTCTTGCCCTCTCTCCCAGGGATAACTGCCTAGAGCAGAGAAGTTGTGTGAGCACGAACACCGAAAAGTGAAACATAAAGAAACAAAACCAGGTACTGTGGGGTTCAGAAGCTGGGATCTGCGGATCAAGCCATTTTAGGGGGGATTGTTAGAATTTAAGTAGGCCTCAGTTACTTGGCCTGAGTTTAGGTAAAAAGGCTTGTCCGCAGAGTATGTCTTTTACATAAATAGAGTTTCTTGTGATGCAGGCAGAGGCATCTCAGTGTCTGCTTGAATAAACAAGCAGATACTGAGAACATCAGAGAACATGTTCCTGAAAGAAGGCCACAGGCCTACCCTGACCTCAACACGTACACCACAAGAACAATCAACATAGGCCATGTTTACCAAAATACCAAATTCCAGTAAGTAAAGGAAAGGTGACACTGAATATTAATCGAGTAGGTGGGTATTATGACACCACGAGGGGGCTCAACCAATAGTCTGGTCTAGGATGGCGAAGATGATGTCACATTTAACTCTTTCCTAGTCGGTATTAAAACCTGGGTGGGCGATCGGAGCTCACTCTGCTTCTTACTTTCACACTAGCTCTAAATGCTGACTAGGACCTCTAAGTATTTTCATTCTATATGTAATCTGATATAATGTATGCTGTACATAGGTAGTCTAGTGTAACGTAGTTTAGAAAGAAGGTACCTGATTGACTTCAGCAGGAAGTTTAATCAAGAAGCTTGTAACGCAACATGAAGATTGGCGTGGCTAGGATATGATGAACTGTATCTATCTGTATTTCTGTTTCCTGAATAAATAACGTGGATATTGAAGAAGCCTGAGAAAGTCTATCTCCTGCTTGCTGTGATGAGTCGTGTGTGCAACTCTTGCTGATGAGTTGCTGGTGCCGGAAAAAGGTGATTAGAACAGTTTATAACATATGTCACCCCTAAATATTGTCTGTAACCTAAATTAATGTACAGCGCTGTGTAATATGTTGCGCTTTATAAATACAATAAATAAATAAATAAATGCTACTCAGCACATAGCCCTGAACATGTGTGCGCAGCAATCGTTCCTAAAACATCACCAAAAACAGTCAACAATTACTTTGGGCAACAATGAAAGTGTGTACATAGTTTTACTATGAGTCGTTTCAGGACTTCTGAAAAGGTCTTTGTTTTAATGTTCAAGGATGCAAAATAAATACAGTATAAACAATCCCCATCCCTTGCATTCCTCACAATCACCCACAGCGTGAGTTATGGTTGCTCTGGCACATTCTCTGTTCTCTTGTCTTTTGTTTTCCTTCACATAAAGTTTCTCAGATAGTTTTTTTTGTCCCCTGTACTGCTAAAGCTGTGAATCTGATGGAATACTTGATAAGCAGAATGTGGTCATGTTTCCCCTCATGCTATCTCTGGCTCTGACACTATTTTCTTTTGGGCTAGATTAGACACAATGGAATGTAATTAAGGGCAGCTTCACTGACTTGCCTAAGAATAACCATGATTTCATGTGTTTTGTGCACTCTTGTGAACTCTCGTCTTTGGTGTTAAGTACTTTCTTTTGTTTCTGTTTTCTTCATAACGCTCAGTGTGAACAGTCCATCCTTTGTTTTCTGGTCAGTTACTCCAAGGATTTGGAACATATTGTAGCCATTGAGGGAGAATATTAAAGTATGCTGCAAAGTAATTGTTCGCTCTCTCTTCAACTGCACTTCAGTTTTCACACACAGTATTAGGGCCCTTCCACACTGAAAATCGCAATTGAGGTGCACTGTGATCACTAGTTTTTGAGTGAGCAATTCACCATGATTACAAGTACGATCGGTGGGTGCAATTAATATTTCTGATGCGTAGAAATAAAACATGCAGGAAGTTTTTCAAATGGGAGGTCGCATAGCAAGTAGTGTATCTCCACATTTGCTATGCGATTTTGAATGCACCCCTATTCATTTAACGAACTGAGAGCAATTTATATATTGTAAAGGTACCCTTAGCCTTAGGCCCGGTTCACATCTGCATTTGCCAACGGAACCAGCCGTACGGTTCTGTGGTCCATTCCACTGAACAGACAAAAAATCCAGCAGGACCCAATTTTCCGGACCGTTTCACTTAGTGGAATGGAAATGGAAGGTTTTTTAGCAGCTACATAGGAACAAATAGAAAACTGACAGTATACAGCACACTGGCTGTAAAAACTGTCAGTTTCTACCTGATCCTGATGGCGGATCCGCAAAAAAACGCAAATGTGAACCGGGCCTTAAAGATAATCTGAAGCTTAGAAACCCCCCCCCCCCAAAAAAAAAAACCAGCGTAACTTACTTGTAGCTTCTTTAACTCCTCCGCAGTCATCCTGCGCCCGTGCCATCCTTCAGGGACCTTCCTCCTGAAAGCTGGCAGGCCATGCGCCTCATCGTCATGTCCCTGTGCGGAGCAGCAGAATGATCCTTCAGGTTTGATACTTACCTAAGTAGGGTGAAGGCTCTGGATAGTATAGAGCCTCCTCCGCATCCTCAAACAGAAACCTAAAGGGTTCAACGTTAAGGGTTAAAGGTCTGAAGGGCTGCAGAGGAAACCTCTTTAGTGAACATCCCTCTTGGCTTTACCACATTGAATTGACATTTCCTGGCATTTGGTAATAATATAATGTTAATACATGACAACCAAATGCATCAACAGGACATTTCACATAACAATACACAGTACAGTGCACAATGTACAGTCAAAAGAACAACTCTGTGATGCTCACTGGGTATGTAAAATTCAATGTCACTGAGCACAATTGACACTAAAAGCCTGGTGCTGGCTGAGTTATCTGAAAAAACCTTCACCGGGATTTTAGGGTGCCCATGTATTCATTGATTTTGCCGGCCAATCAACTTTTCAATCCAATCATTTTATTGGATCAAAGGAGAATCTGTACTAGTTGAAATAGTTCCTTAATCTCCACCATGTGTAACGATTGGTGTCAGCACACAGAGAGAATCTGATCATTGATGATCTGCAGAATCATCAATAATACAGATGTATACTTGATTATGGATGATCTGCAGAATCACCAATAATACAAGTATGACTAACCTCTGGACACCTATAGAAGTGTAAGTGTTTGGTGTAACTGTAGGCTATCTCCCGTGAGGCGGGAGACACAGGCAGCTCGGCCAGGAACCACCTGAGGGGCAGGTGTCCCTCGGCTATGCAGGGACTATCTCCTTGAGAGAGGGAATAGAGAGAACCTGGCAACCAGTGATACTTGGTGATCAGATAATAGACTGTACTGCAGCCAGGGGACTCCAGAGGAGTAGAGACCACTGGCTGCTAGCAGGCCGGACTCTCTGAGGAGCAGGAGTCCTAAGAGCTAACTGACACTTGGTGGAATAGTGTCACAGCTAGTACAGATAGACTGAGCACTCAAGGGATGAGTGACAGCCTGGAGGGTCGGGCAGGCCAGATAAGGTACAGAGACAGAAGGCTGATTCGGTAACCGGGTACAGGAAGGGTTTGGCAACAGGTAGGCGGATATGCAGAGGTACCGAATCAGAAAGCAAGAGAGAGGTCGACAGAGCAAATAGTCATAACAGATATAAAGCACAGTCCTAGTCTGAGGTGTGAGGTCCTTGGTCTCGACACCCGGGAACTAGTCTAGAGAATAACTCAGCAATGACACAGTAATCCTAAGCTTGGGTGTGAGGTCCTTGGTCTCAACACCCCGGAACTGGTCTAAAGTATAACACAGTAATTACACAGTGATCCTAAGCTTGGGTGTGAGGTCCTTGGTCTCAACACCCCGGAACCGGTCTAAAGTATAACACAGCAATGACACAGTGATCCTAAGCTTGGGTGTGAGGTCCTTGGTCTCAACACCCTGGAACTGGTCTAAAGTATAACACAGCAATAATCTGGCTAAGTGTGAATTCCCAGGTCCACCTGGTTCTAACACACTGTGGGATCTGACTGAGGTCTGAGTGCTCACACGTAAGTATTCGCAATGGCAGACAACCGGAGACTGACCAGCAAGATCTATATATACTGCAGCGCTCCTCCGCGCCGCCCTGCGCCACTCCGCCAATCAGTAAGCGTGCTGGGATCAGCTGATCGACCTGATCAGCTGATCGCTCTCCTACTAGCATAAAGGGCTTGCCTTCTAGCGCGCGCGCGCGCGTAGCTCTCCATCTGTGTGCACTAGAAGGCCCAGGCAAACCAGACGCATGCTGCTGTGCGGAAACCGCCGGTCTGAACGCAGAGACAGCCGCCCCACTGCCAGACCGGGCGGCGGCATCTCCGCAATCCATTACACAATGCTTCTGTTTAGCATCCACCAGCCAACAGTTATTCTGTCAGGGTCCTGTTGAGCTTGCCACGGGTGACTGGTGCAGGCAAATACCAAGGCAAGGAGCCTGAATAAACATGGGTATTCACCAGCACACCCCGCAAGGGATGATGGGACTACTTTGTTGCCTGGTGCCCACTAGGTCAGGATCCCTAGGACGGACCCACCGGAGATGCGAAGAACAGGAGGGGTAACCTTGCTGTAAGGAAAGGAGAAAGACAGGACTGACATGACAGAACTAGCATGGTAGGATGGGAGTGACAAGACTGAACTGGCGTGACAGGACTGGTGTGACAGAGCTGAATGACAAGACTAAGTGCTGTGACACGACTGACTTGACAGGACTGACTAGCAGGACATCATTTTACAGCAAACCATGAAAATGCAAGCAAGCTATAAATATATAACCTAAGTTTTGTAAACAAATAAATGTTCCTAACTTTAAGTGGATGGACAGTTTCATACATTTTTCTAACTTTACTTCCTTGCTCACTGCATGAGATAAATCTGACATTAAGCCTGGTTTTATACTTGAGGTTTGTGAAGCACCATGCTCCTGGTATGCACACTTACTGTATCAGCCATTTACTTGCAGTACTGCATAATCCCAGCGGTAAGCTTATTAGGGATGCTCTCACGAGTACTAATAACGAGTGTGTAAACACTCAAATTCATGATTTAAATGAGCATTAATTAGCTCAGGTGTGCGGCGGGGACATAAGGGATTAGTTACCCTTAAGGCCTTGTTTCCATCTTTGCGCTTCTGTCCGCTTCTGTCCGCTTTTCAGCAACATGTATCAATCTGTAACATTGATGTGCTGATAAAAAGCGGACAGAAGCGGACAGATGGAAACAAGGCCTAAGGCTGCATCCTCCCTGCGCTCCAAATAGCTTGCACGTTTCCTATTGGACGCGTTGCAAGCCTCACGGTGGGCACTTCCTACTTCAAGACGGAAGGGGGAAGTGCGTGGTGATGAGGCTTGCAACTCATCCAATAGGATGCGTGCAAGCTATTTGGAGCACAGGGAGGTCACAGAATTATGGGTAACTAACCCCTTATTTCCCCACCGCACACCTGAGCTAATTAATGCTCATTTAAATCATGAATTTGAGTGTTTACACACTCGTTATTACTTGTGAAAGCATCGCTAGGGTTTATGCACACTAAGGCTACAAATCAGTTCTCCTGTTATAGCCGGAGTGTCACGATCTCTCTTGTAGCATGTTCTGTCGGTTGCGGTGGGACTGCAACCAGGCAGTTCTGACTTATCTGCTTGCATTCAGTTGCGCATTCGCAATAGGTCTCATTATCATTTGCAGTCACTCTGCAGTTCAGAACAGTTCAGGATGCTGTCATAACTCCTCCTTTTGCTTGCTGCAGTTGAACTGCAGCCAGATATCCCTGGATTTCCTACATGCATGTCGTTGCATAGTATTGCATATATTTGTTATGAGAGTCTTTCAGCTGGCAGTTTGTGATCAAGCTGGCTCAGGATTGCGTAATTACCATTCAGCTGTGTGGGAATTTGCATGCCTGCATCTATTGGCTGATGCTGACATAAAAGTCTGTCTCCCATTTCAGACCCCGCCTGACATAGCGTTCAGCTCTCTGAGTTGTCGTTGGGTCTTTGCTGTAAAAGTTGTTATTGTAAAATTGTATAATGTCTTGCTCTGTATTTTCATGTCTGCTGGACATTTGCTGACCTGCGGGGGACAGTACAGTCCTTCTGATCCTGATAGTTTGGATTCTGCCAAGCACCACGTTGGTGACTGGTAGTATTCCTTCTAGCCTTTTTCTTGAGGACGAACTATAGCAGCGGTTGCCATTAGTTATGCTCCTACCTGTTAGTCTTGTCTATCTCAGTGTGAATGTTGCCGTCGCTGAAAACAGCGACTATATTGGCTAAGCATTCTGTCTGTCTGTCTGTTGTCTGTCTTGTTAATTGTCATTACTTGTGCTTTAGCTAGTGAGTTATTTGAGAGCTACATTTTATATATTGCGCATCAGCACGATATTTATGTACTCTAGTCAGTCAGTTTTGTATTATTGTAACATTGTATATTGTTTTGTGTTCCGACCCTTGCCTGCCTCTTGACTATGAAATTTGCCTAGCACTTCTGTATTACTGCCATCTGATCTATCGTGTATGACCCAAGCCTGTTACCGACTACGTCTGTTGTGTGTTGTATCACATAGCATCTAGCTTGATAGGCAGCCCAGAGCTGCAGTTGCTCTGGGCAATCTTGCTCCCTTGTTCATTACTCCTGTGTCCATCTGTGGAGCCTCTTCCATTACCCACCTACATAGTCTGGAGCACACACACTGACTCAGAGTATGCCTCTGCAGCATTACACGGAAGAAGTGGGATGTGACCCGCAAAATGCATTGCATTACTCGGTCCCACCAATAAAGTTTTTTCTGATATATTTGACTGTGTAGTCCTATGGGAGGTAATTCCACCTCTACCTCCCTTTTTAAACAGTTTTTAAATAGATTTACCCTATACTAGCTCCTCTATTCAAACATTGTTATTGGTTAATTTAGTCCACCCTTGGTGGAGGGGTGTTACACCATCTTCCTTCCTGTCTACAGAGAGCAACTTTTAACCCAAGTGGGATCGGGCCTAATCTCCCCAACTGCATATACAGTGGTTGCCTTAGTGGTAACCCATCTTTGGGAGTACCTTTCTTTTGGTTTATACTTACTTAACCTTTCCAACATACTACAATATCAATGGCTCTCGATTTGTCCTCTTTTGTTTCTCACAGTTCTTCACCAGTGCACCCCACAAGGGATAATGGGCCACGACCTCTAAGACTGCCCTACTGGAGACGAGAAGAACAGGAGGGGTAACCTTGCCACTTTCCATAATGGAAGGAGAAAGACAGGACTGACATGACAGGTCTGGCATGACCGGACTGGCATGATAGGACTCACTGGTTGGACTGGCGTGGTAGGACTGGCATGACTGGACTGGTGTGACATAACCAACTGACTGGTGTGTGACAGGACTGACTGGCAGGACAGGACTTGACAGGACTGATGTGACAGGACTGACTGGTAGGACAAGACTAGACTGACAAGACTGACAGACAGGCAGAGAGGAACAGCGTGGACACACGCCATGGCTGTAAAGATACAACAGCACTGAGTGCTTGATTGGTCAGGGTATAAATACCCTGACCTGCACACCAGTGCTGGAGCCACTCCCCCAACAACGTATAAAAGGGCTAAGAGCTGCCCGTTCCTGAACATGCGGGCCCGGAAGTCCGTTGGTGGATGTGAGTTCCTCACTGGAACCCGTGAGTGGTAAGTGTGACACATTCAATGTCATGATCTCTAATTTTTAGCTCAGCATAACAGAAGTCATTTCAGTCCTCTCTATACCTGATGCACATATTCACTCTAATCTCCTCTGTACCCTATTCCTCATCAATTTACATACCAAATACTGCCTTATTCTTCAGTCCTTACTGCCTGTCTTACTTCATAATACATTATATATACATACAATTCTTCTCCCCAGCTATGTAGCGTGCCCCTGGGCAATGGGAACAGATTTCCTGATATACACTAGAGCTAAAGAAAAAAAATCAACTAAGGAATGAATGATAAAAGCAATCTGATAATGTATAAAGGATATCCTGTTGTTGTTTCATAAAGCCAGATCACAAAAGGACAGTATTTCTCCTCCGTGCTGTACATAATATAATTTAATAGGACGCCAATCAAAAAGCAGGCATTCTATTACAGCAAAGAGATTTAGTGAACATGTTGGGGCATGATGAAGAACTTGTGGTTCTTGGTAAACAAATTCAAAGGAGGTTTAAGTTCACTGAAATGTTTGTTCTGCAGAAAAACTAATTAAACGTTAATAACTACATTTATTACATTATTGCATCATAGGTGGGTTTTCTGTGCCTATCTTTCAGGCATTACACTTGCAGTTTGCCTTGATTAGATCTACAAAATAAATGTACTTTATTTATTTCAAATGAGTGTTTTCTACATTTTACTTACCATCTGTCAGTGGCTTAACAAATAAAGAGCATAGTGGCTAGTCTGCTTAGCTCTCTTGTTTTACAGATATATGTTTCTGGATTAAACTCCAGAAACAACCCTATGCACGTGTAGTTTTTACAGTAGAAAAACATACTTTATGTATAAGTTAGTTAGAAGAACCCTTTCATTCACACATCTCTGCCACACTATGGAGTCAAGCCACTGGACACCATTGGTGGCATCAGAGCTAGGCCGAGGCAGAGGCGAGAGAGGCTCCAGCCTCAGGGCGCAGTGTAGGAGGGGGCACAGAACTCACTCAGCTATTGTTCCACTATTGTGTTTGAAGCAGAGAGAAATAAGAAAAGAGGATACATGGCAGTGACTGCAAGCCAGATAACTAGAGACTAAGGTGTTGGGGGCGCCTCTTAGTCTAATAGCAATCAGTGTGGGGCGGCTGGGGTGGGAGGGATGGCGGGGTGCACACTGGTGTGTCAGCCTTGGGTGCGGGAGGACCTTGTTCCGGCTCCGGGTGGTATGGTTAGGGCCTGGCATCTGAGGCACATGCCAGGGCAGAATCCAAGAGCCTCAAATCTCGAGCTACCAGTCTCTATACAGGGGTAATGGCATGATCATTTTAACATTTTGACGCTATAATCCTTCATCAGAGCATTACATTGTGCAGACACACAGCTGTTATGTGACAAAATCTCACAGGCTGTTCCAGAACAACATCACTTCCTGCCTGTGCCCTGACCAGTATTTATTTGGAAACAAAATAGCGAGTAAGGTAACAGGCACTCAGACCCCTCAATGATCCATATCTTGAATGAAGGGAACAGGTTGCTGCATAGAACAGATGACAGGCAAAGCCAAGTCAGATAAAAGGTGAGAAAAGCAGCAAACCAGGGCAAGAAGGTAGAAAAACAACGTGGAGTAAGAAGATGGGTGAAGAATAAATAATGCATGGAGAAAAGACAAGGGAAGTTATATGGTGGGAGACAGAGGCAACAAATGGCACATGAGTGGAGGGGGAGGTAGCAGGAGACACCTTGGATAAGGTGAGTGGAGGGGTTCTAATGGAGATAACCAGGATGAGGTGAATGAGGGGCAACAGGTGCCGCCAAAGATAATAAGAATTAGAATAATTTTATTTGCCAAATGTTTGCACTTACAAGGAATGTAACTTGCTAGTTGCACACAGATAAGCTACAAGGACTGACAGTATAGATAATTACAATTCAAGGACAGTTTAGGAGTATAGTACAGTATATCATTTACAGAGGGACCGTAGCTTATTTAACACAATGCCCTGCTCAGTGCTTAAAGTGTACCTGAGACGACCCCTATGGCAGCATTTACACTTACCTGGGGCCTCTTCCAGACACATGTTCTCTGTTTCCTCCCTCACCATCCTTGCTGGTCACTCCAGTTCGTTTATAATCTTCACTGGTAAAAGGGCTCCAGTTGAGTCTGTCATGCTGCAGTGTGCATGCGCAGAACACTCCCAGTGATGGGAACGCTATGGGGCATGTGCAGTTGGGCCAGGCATGCGCACTGCCGCTGGACTGATGTGACCAGAGTCCTTTTACCGGCAAAGATTATGTGACTATGGGCTCTATTCACAATCAGCAGTTCGGTAAAAGCATTTTGGACGGTAAAATACCTCCTGCAGTATTTTACACTTTTTTTTTCCAAATTCACAAAAGTTTTACCCCATGACACAGAAGTTTGATCATATACCAAACAAGTGTGCATTGAATAGTAGTAATCCTTAACTGTTTCCTAACTCTGTTTACACCTTTCTGACACTAATGCTGGGCATACACGGCTAGATAGTGCGCCGGTATCGAGCCAGCGGCTCGATGCCGGCGCGTCACCGCTCGTCCGCGCGTGCGCACAGATCGATTCCCGCTCGTCCCCGCGGGCGCATTCTAATCAGCGCTTCGTTTTTTCTATTGTTCTGCCTGCCGGTATCGATTGCGGAATCGATCCGGCGGGCAATCGGATCTGTTGGAAATTATCAATCGAGCCATCAGCGCCTCGATTGATAAGAAGAAACGAGACGTGTATGCCCAGCATAAAGGTGGCCATACACTCGTTAGATTAGCAGCAGATAGATCATCACCAGTAGATTTTCTGATCTATCTGATGTGTTTAGGAACATTTTTTACTAGGAAATGATTTCCAATAGATTTCAGTATGAAGTCTATTGAAAATCGATCTGATGACATTTTGTTGCCATCAGATTTCCATTAGGTCCAATGCAAAATGATAAGCCATCTCAAGAGATAAGCCTAAATTTTCCAACATGTCAGATCGATTGAAATCGATCCAAATCGGTCGCAAATCGATCGATTGGTCAATCAATTTGCGATCGATCGGCCGAAAAACGGCTGAGTGTATGGGCCCCTTTAACTGTGCTTGGTAGGTTTTGGGGCTTTGTATTAATAAGAGTGCTTGAGGCCCTATGTAAAGCTCGCACTGTGGCCCCAAGCTCCTCAATTACGCCACTGGATATCGTGTTAGCTGCAGGTAAACCTGGCTGGTATGCTTTAGGCTCGGTTCCGACAGGTAGTAAACGCGTTGTTTCTGGTGGGCGTTGAAAGCGTCGTTTTAAAGTTATCAACCACTGCTTCATGCAAATGAATGGAAACAGTTAAATTGATGACTTTTTTCGCCATTCCCATAAAAGCTGCAATGCATCCCACCATCTGGACTATGGGATCGGACCATTGTCCTGGCTGCATTCAGTGGTTTCCGTGTCACCCTAGGGGCTCAAAACATAATGCGATGTAGCCGCTACCTCTGCGGCACCCAGAAGCTGTCAACAGCCATTATCCTTCCTCACTGGTTTGTTCTATGAGGACAGATCATCAGCCACTGGTCATTCCAGCCCCCAGCATGTTGGGATGGGGGACTTTAGGCAGGGGTCACCCTTGGTGGAAGCACAGGTGATTTCTTGCACTGCAATTGCAAATGATGTATTGTTTATGGGCCTGCTGAAATTTCCGGAAACATCTGAGAATCCTAGTAATGCAGTAGGCTCATAGATATATATCAATGCAATTTCACATTGTGGCAAAACTCATGCCATTCCCACAAGTGTAACCCCCTGCCCAGTGGCAAAGCTAAGGAGCTGTAGGCCCTGATGCAAGTTTTACATTGGGCCCAAACAGTCTATATATAACAATTGTTGATACGGCGCACCAAAACCTGCCAATGGCAACCACAGTGTCAGAGGTGCAAGAAGGGGATGAGGAGCAGTTTGTTAATGATTATCACTATTCAAAGCATCTATAGAAGTGATTATTATGACACAGGACCAATAGAGAGCTAATTCTGCAGTTGAGGGAAGACCCCCTCAGGGCCTCTCTGGCCCAAGGGCCCTGATGCGGTCGCAACCTCTGCGCCCCCTATTGCTACGCCCCTGCCTAATGCCTGGTGCACGCCATGCAATTTCCCACCAGATTTTGAGTCGAATCGATAATTTCAGACAGATTCGATCTGATTTTGTACAGAAGCGATTGGAAAAACTATTCGAAATCAGATCGGACCGGTTGGAAATGATCGGTTCGACCCAAAATCTGACGGGAAATTGCATGGTGTGTACCAGGCATAATGATCACTCCACAAGCTGAGCTAAGGTGAGGGGAGGAGGCAGGAGGGAGATAAACACATTGATGTGATTCTCTTTGGTAGATCATTCCTGCAGGAAGATTGCTTTTATGCTTAGGAGTTACTTAGGAACCACGCGGATAGGGGAGATAAATCACTTTATTCATGGGCTGTCTGTACAACACTGTAGCTGTAGCCAGCATAACGATAATAATAGCTATGCCTGTGTTCAATTAGCATCACTTCTTCAGAGTGCTATTTGAGAGGTTGCAGCAACACAAAGATGGCGCTGCAGCTCCAGGGATGGAGACACTGAGGATTCGGGAGTTCGGCCTCTTGTAATTAGAACTCTGTGATCCTTCTATAGAGGAGCAGCAGCGGCGCTGTTAGCAGAACAGGCTCCTGAGCCTGGAGGAACTGCAGGGATCGGGAGCCGGACGCTGGGATTTGGAAGGGCAGGGAAGAAGCCTAGCGGCGCGTTTGTTACAGTCCCTCGGAGCTGCTTGGTGGTACTGCCGGATTGGATCGGATTTGTCCCCCCCACACTGCAGTCTGGGGATAACTTGGCTGGGTGGCTTTGGGGAGGGGGGGAGAGCAGTGAAGATGAATCGAAGTTTTAGCAAGTCCCAGACTCTGCGATATGTGGCTAGCAGTGCGGTGGAGGTGAAAAGCAAGGTGAGTGTGCTTCATTTCGCCAGTATATCTGTGTGTTCCTGTCCAGCAGCCACACACCCCCTCCATAGCATCGTAGTGCAATGAATGGAGCTCTCCCATCGGCCAGTGATTGGGAAGTGGCTGCACACTGGGTTACATACACACAGAGCCATCTCTTTTGTTTCTTGTGTGGCGCTCTGTTGGGGAATGCGAAGAATTCATCCTGGAGTTGAGCGCTGGGAAACTCATGTGTTGTTGTAGTATTCTACATCAGCCCAGGGTCATCCTGCAGTGTAGACACAGGCAGAGGGGTAACATGCATTGCATGGCTGATCACTTTCCTTACATGTCACCCACACTGGGGCTGATCAGAACTAACATGCTGTTAATGCATATCACTTAATTGTGTTTATCATCTGTGTCAGCGCATAGACTGCACTCCTGCATAGACAGGCTTCTTTCTGCTCATAACTGTTTTCTGGATTCATTGTTATCTGTGCAGAGGAAGTCTCTGTGGCATAACAACAAAGAGAAAAATGCAAATTTTGCAGAAGCACATAGCAATGTCTATAATTCTCTAGGTAGAGAATGTTATGGATGTACTCTAAAGTGTGTAAAATTTGTGAAATAGCCATTTCAGCTGGACTACAGCTCTCCAGCGGTGTTGTTTTCATGGGATGTGGTGCTCTGAAAATGCCTGAATTTAACAGCATGCACATGTTGTGGCTTAGATGTGTCTACTGTAGGCTGGCAGCTGAAACCGCTTGGAAAGAACAGTAGTGAGATGAGCTTAGAACTGGACTAGGATTCATTTATTGGCTCTGCGGGAACCAAATTTAGAGGGAGCTGAATTGGATCTTCAGATTCAGAAAGCTAATGATTTGACTTCTGTAATTACAAGCTTACTAAATCTTATTAGTCTGGTGCAAAATCCAGTTCAGCCCCTGGTAATTGTAGAGCAAAAACCTGGCAAGCTGACTCTTTAAAATCCCACCTCTGCTCAGGAGAGCCTATCCACATACTGCATGTTGTAGGCCTAGGCTGATTTTGTACACACATCACTTGCACTTCAGATTGTATTTCCTGTTGGGTTAATTGATTGTAGCTGTGTTCATGTACTGCAGAGTATGGTTTAATAGAGCTGGTATGTATACAAGTCTGCATAGTTGCTTTTGTGGTATAAAACAGATTTATATGGGCTTTCTACTCATTATACAGTGGGATTTACTCAAGTTCAGCAGCCTCCTTCCACACCTCAGTGAGTCAGTGCAGGTTCTGCATGTACCCATTACTTAAGCTTTCATCTCCTGTCGTGTTTCAACTTGCTGTAGGAGCTCCAAGCTGCCTTCTTTATTGGTGAGGCATAGTGATGTTTCCCATCATTAAATCGGTGTGCATGATAGGACAGGCGTGACATCACACACAGCAGATCATGCTATGTATTTTCTAGTCATTTAATTATTCTAGTAGCTGTAGCAAGGAGTTTATATTGTACCTAGTTGTTGTAAGGAAGTTGATTGACAGCTTGCAGCTTTGATTTGTACATCGCAGAAATTTGTATACATTTGACATATTGTTGCCTTAACTGTAGTCTGGAGCTTTAATTCCTAAAGGTGAAATCTGGCCAATTGGCTAAAAGTAAAAATCGGAAAGGCTCTAGTCTACTTTTGGGGACCCAGCAGGAAACCTCATTGGGAAATTCAGCTAACGTGGTTTGGTGGATGGCACCCTCTTGAACTGCTAGGTTTCCAACAGGTTCTAGCAAACTACGCCTACACTATTTGGCCAATCGCAAGGCTTTTGCTGTAAGAGGATACTGTGATTTGAGAGCTGTGTCCTGCTGGGTCCGCTTAATGAGATTAGCGCCAGTCGGAAATTCTGTAATGCGTGATGTAAAGCAAAAATGGCACGGCTACAGGGATTCAGATGCGTTATCTACCTGCACAGGTGCTGGTACTAGTGAAAACTTACCCTAACCATGTGCAAATCAATGTGTTCATTGCTAATAACAGACTGCATGCTGGGTGTTCTAACTATGGAATCTGTTGAAAAAAACTGCAATGGAAAATGTGTGAACTGTTCATAGGCTTTTAGTCAATTAGTCAACTGGTTTACAGTGCGCTAAACATTGTCTGCAATGACACAACGTGAAAGGATCCTATTCTTCGAGGGCCGAAATCTTCACACACTTTTAATATACAAGACATTTTTATATTGCGCTTTTTCTATTGGCAGACTCCGTGCACTTTAGAGCTGCAGCCGCTTGGGGCACTCCATGGGTGACCAGGAGCATTAGGGAGTCTTGCCCAAAGACTCCTTACTGTTTTTATGTATTGACTTGAGCCGAGATTTGAACCCTGGTCAAAGGCTCAAATCCTACAAAGGCAACATCTTTAAACAGTAAGCTATCTAGCCTTTATAATTAGCAAATGGTAAGTAATTGTGATACACTGTGGCTTACAAAGTGAATAGGATATCATTATTTTGCCACGTACAATGGAGTTGTACCCCAAATTATTTTTGGCACATACAGGGTCGGTGATGGTAGAGTAGGCACATACATAATACATGGTGGAGAAGGACCAGAGGGGGCATCTGAGTGCTATGTGAGTGGAGCTGCCACATTCTCTGCAGCATTCAACTACTCTTCGAAGACTCCACCAGTCTTAAGGCTCATACACACATCAGACTATAGTCTTTGGAAAATGAAAGATCACAGACCAATCTTACCACCCTTCATGTAGTATGAGAGCCATACTCTACACAGTCTTTTCTATGGAGCTGAACTCCACATCAGAAATTTTTTTTTTTTTTGCAAGATGCTGCACACACAGATGCTGTACAGACACAAAAGATCAGTATCTGCAAAAGATATGTTCCTGCCAAAAATCCATTCCTGCAAATTGCAATGATAGTCTATAGGATCTGCAGATCATCATACACACATGATTTAACTGACATTCATCTGCAGATCAAGCAATCATCCGCAGATCTGAAAATCCATCCTGGTGGATCTGATCTGCAGATGAATGTCAGTTAAATCATGTGTGTATGATGATTTGCAGATCTCATAGACTATCACTACAATTTGCAGGAATGGATTTTTGGCAGGAACAGATCTTTTGCAGATACTGATCTTTTGTGTCTGTACAGCATCTGTGTGTGCAGCATCTTGCAAAGATTTCTGTCTGATGGGGAGTTCAGCTCCATAGAATACACTGTGTAGGTATGGCTCTCATACTACATGAAAGGGGGTAAAATTGGTCTGTGATCTTTCATTTTCCAAAGACTATGGTCTGATGTGTGTATGAGCCTTTAGGCCTGGTGCACACCAGAGGAGTTTTTCTGAGCGTTTTGAGTTTTTAAATCTGCTGCTAATGTTATCCTATGTGTCTGTGCACACTGGAGCAATGAGGTTTTGTAAAAAAAAACCATAGCATTACATTGGGAAGAGCTTTTAGAGGTTTCAAAAGCTCTTCCGAATGTAATGCTATGGGTTTTTTTTTTTACAAAACCTCATTGCTCCAGTGTGCACAGACGCATAGGATAACATTAGCAGCAGATTTAAAAACTCAAAACGCTCAGAAAAACTCCTCTGGTGTGCACCAGGCCCTAATGGCCTTAATGAACAAAATAAAAGATCTGTATAATGAATAATGAGCTGATCCCTGTGTTCAACTTCAAACGTGAAGCAATTTTTAAATAAACAAACTGATACTTGCCTATGTAGAGGGAAGGCTCTGGGTCCTATTGAGCCTTCCCGTTCCCCTTATGGCCGTTGTTCCAGTGCTGACTTCCCTGTTCAAATCATGTGTGTGTGTGCACGCGCACTACAGAGCCGCTCGTCTTCAGGAGCACTCTGGCTCCCGAAGACTTTTTCTGCCGCAGGAGACTTAAGAGCAGGCTCCGACCTATTGAACAGAGACTAACTGTGGTGACAGCGCTGGAATGAGGGGACCAGGAGAGGCACGGGAAGGCTCTATATAACCCAGAGCCTTCACCCTCCTTAGGTTGTTTATTATTATTATTATTATTATTATTATTATTATTATTATTATTCTCTTCAGGCTCAATAAGGCTCGGTTCCCACTTGCGCTGGATCACGATGTAGTGTCCGCTACGATGGTCAAGCTAGAGCCGTATGTATTATTCCGCCACTGAGTTGGGCGCAGGGTGAAACGATGTCTCGCCTTGCTGCTGCTCAAATTTTCGGCGGTGTTAAATACTATGCCTCCTCCATAGTAACTCAGAAGTAATGTAAGGTCCAGGGATTGCAGGAATCCCGAATTACCATTGCATAGGGCGCACACTACAGCACTAGTGCTATGGCTGCGCCCAGTTAGGTCGAAACTTCCTGCTTAGCAGCAGGAGCCTGGGCCAGATGCGTTACCACCATAGGCTACATGGTGTGCACATCCGCCTGCCTGGGATTATTGCGGGCTGCACAGAAGTGTGGCCCGCTTACTGCAATAAATCCCATCTATGTACTAGAAAGGTAAACTTCGTGAATGCTTTGTATAGATGTTTTTTAGGTAGTCCAATATCACATAGTGGAAAGATTGTATTTAAGAAAGTGCATGGTGAAGAAAGCATAAAAAGCTTTACTTGAGGCTTCTTGCAACCCCTAGAAGACTGTGTGTCCCTTGCCACAGTTCCGCTGTGCTCCAGGGTCCCGCTGTCAGCCCCGTAGTGATACCCAAACTGTCGGGTTGGCTGCTTCTGTGCGTGCGCATGCACATAACACTCGGCTACGGGATCACGAGATGTGCACATGCGTGGAAGTTGTCGACCCCCAAAGGGTCTGCAATTTTCTTCAGGGCTAACAGTGGTGCCCTGGAACACAGCGGAATTGCCACGAGGGACACACAACTTCTAGGGACTGGTAGAAGCCTCAGGTAAGTAAAGACTTTATATGCTCTGTTCACCTTAAATTTTCCTTTAATTGGCACTTTTATAGTTTGTGTAAAAATGTAAATGTTTGGGTTTTTTATTTTTTGCATGATAGTGCTGCTAATACCTGCCTCCTCTTGTACAAGTACTGTTAGTGCAATAGATGGTAGACCATTATCAGTCAGATTTTTAGTATTCTATTTTTTAAAGGGTGACCTAGGTCAGAAAAGGGCAGCTAAGCATGCAGTACTTTCGGCTGGGTTCGTACTGTCCTGGAGGAAAAACTGTTCCTGTAAAAACGAAACCTTTTTAAACGGATCTGTTTGTAATAAATGGTATCATCCTGATTTAAAACTTCTTTGTTATATTGGATATCCGGTGTATGTATGTATGTATGTATTGTATTTTTCCTGGTTTTATTTGGTTAGTACCTGCTGCTGCCCATCCAGGTTGTCTGCTGCATCTGAAACAGCCATTTGGGTACTCTGCACTAGAAATGCCAGTGCTACCAGAAGCGTTAGGCTCCTAGTGGTCTTCTGCATAGCAATGTAAGCCTGATGCTTCTGCTGTTGCTCTGGGAGCTGGATACCAGTGTTTCTTCCATACAAGGACCCAAATGGCCTGTGGCAGCAGCGGGGAAGGACTGGACAGGACAAAGTCAGGTGAGTATTCTGCGAAATGTACGTGGCGAGCAGCCTAGTGAGAATGGACACCATCTGTTCTTGTGGGCTAGCATAGATTCCGTTTAGACGCCATCCGCTTGATCTGCAGAAATCGCATACCTCACATTATTGCAAGCAGCTCATTCTGAACGGGCTGATGTGAACTGGTCTTATTGCTCTGCCTTCCATTCAAATTTTTTTTTTTTTTTTTTTCCCCCTGTATGTCCGTTGCGGCAAAAATGTCAATGCAGCGCTTCAGGCAGTTTTGTGGATGGAGAACATATTCGCCATTCATGAGTCGCCTCTGCACTGCAATGGACATGTTTGTGCGCCGCTTTTAAAATGAAACACATTAGACATAGGTCTTGATGCATGCAACCAGGGCTGTGGAGTCGGTACAAAAATACTCCAACTCTTCAGTTTAGGAAACCACTTACCTCAGGTGCCCAAAATTGCTTCGACTCCACAGCCCTGCATGCAACAGCAATAATATTATTTGCCAGCAGTACCGCAATTTACGCTATTAGCGTGATCCACAGTATTTAAGTGGTGCGACCATTGCTACTGTAACATGCGATAACGAGCATTTCCATTAGTAATGTGTGTTATTATAGGTATGGTCCCACTGTTGAGTAACGTGGGTTGTGCTAATAGTGTTGTTCGCGGTACTGCTGGTAGAAGAGAAGGTAATATTGCCATGCACTCTGTGTACGTGCGTATATCTGCCATTGGAGCAGATGCAAAATGTATGGTGTGGATGTGCGATTTAGAGCACCACATCTGTCAAGCTGGTACACTTACCATGCAGACTGGCTTCTGCTCCAGATGAGAACCGAGCCTTATCCATTGGCTTATTCCCCTCATTCCATTTTAAAGAGAACCTGAACTGAAAAATGTCAAAATAACCATACTTACCTCCTGTGTAGTCTACTACTCAAATTCTTTCTTTTCTCCTGCGTCTCATTTGTTCACTGATCAATGGAATTCTCCGTCCTCCATTTTAAAAATGGCCATTACCCCATAACTGCTTCCTGATCAGCACACTGTTAAACTGTAATATCCACTTGAGCCATAGGGAAACATGGAAATTGCTTTGCACATTCAGTTGTAACTGACAGCAACTGGTATATTTCAGTTCTGACAAAATATTGTCAGAACTGGAAGGGATCACTAAGAAGAAAATGGTGAGCTTCTGAGAGGAATTGACGGTTAGGTTAGTACAGGGGTCTCAAACTCAATTTACCCGGGGGCCGCAGGTGGCAAAGTCAGGATGAGGCTGGGCCGCATAAGGGAGTTCACGTGTCCCCGCCGCAAAACGAGGGCTGCAGAACCCCCAAATCGCCCCGGGGGGCAATCCACCGGCATTTCCTGGAAGGGGCAGAGCTTTCAGCTTCAGCTCTGCCCCTCCTGACGTCAATCGCCGGATCGCCGCCTCTGCCCACCCCTCTCACTCTTCCTTCACAGAGAGAGGCGGCGATCTATTCGGCGATTGACGTCAGGAGGGGCAGAGCTACAGCTGGAAGCTTTGCCCCTCAGCGCAGTCGTGGATGTTTGCGCGGGGGATTTGGGGGTCTGCAGCCCTTGTTTAGCGCTACCCTGGCCAAAGCGCTGCGGCTGCGTATGGACCTCCTGGAAACCCTGTCAGGAAATGTATTGCTCTTTCTTTTGATACATGTAAAATTACACTACCGTTAGGCTTGCTACTAAAAGTGACATTTACCGCATTTAAAAGTATAATATTTTCCTTCGAAACTTTAAAATCGATTTTCTCAAACTATAAGGTCTTTTTGAAAAATTGTTTTTCCTTCTTATTCCTAATGATCTCCTTAACATATCATGCAAATTTAGGGTTTTTTAGCATTTAAGGTGGATTTACTATTAACCATTAAATTCGGCGGGTTTTTAAATGTGTATTTTTTTTCCTTTGCAACTTTAAAATCGATTTTCTCAAAAACAATAAGGCCGATTTGAATTTTTTTTTCCCTCTTGTAGCCACTGGGGGCCCCTACAAGCTCTGGGGCCACAAAATATTGTATCGAGGGCCGCAAATGGGCCGCGAGTTTGAGACCCCTGGGTTAGTATGAGGCTGGATAGTGTAACGGCTAAGGGCTCTGCCTCTGACATGGGAGACCAGGGTTTGAATCTCGGCTTTGCCTGTTTAGTAAGCCAGCACCTATTCAGCAAGGAGACCTTAGGCAAGTCTCCCTAACACTGCTACTGCCTATAGAGCGCATCCTAGCGGCTGCAGCTCTGGCGCTTTGAGTCCGCCAGGAGAAAAGCGCTATAAAAGTGTTTGTCTTTGTCTTTATGTAATATTCATTTGCAGCTAGGACATGTTTGTTTTAAATAATTCTCGCTTCAGGTTTCCCTTAAGCATGCCGTTAAAGTGCTGGGACCCTCAAAACCTATTCAAGCCTGGTTGCACTGTGCAGGCGCACTGAAAGCTCCGACTTGCACAGTTTCTTGAAGCTGCTTGTGCATGTTTTTTCTCTGTGCATGTGTGGCACCAATAAGTACCTTACCACTGCATATGTTACAGGAAGTGGCAGCTGAAGGTGGGGTGACTCAGGGCATTGTAATTGGTGTGATGCTACAGGAAGTTGAGACAGCCTGCTGAGTTAAGTAAGCCTAAAATTGAGCTAGGCAAATTCTAATAGCAGTCAGGTTACATGAATGTAAACAATGTATAGAAGTAAACCACAGGACGGAATACCTGCTTATGGGCTGTATCGTCTTTCCAAATTCCATTACAGCTTATTTCTTAAGCCTTCAGGTTGTAGCTGCTGGATGGGTCAATCAGGTTTAATCGTGTGGCTGTAGTAGATAGAACAGATGCCAGACTACATTTTCCAGCAACCCTGCAGGATTGTGTCTTTTAACATAATTCAGGCTTTGTAGTACACAGGTGGATGCTGAGCAGTTCTAAGTCCACAGTCTGTGCTCACAGTAAAATACTCTGACTCTAACTGAAGTAAGAAGAATATGGAGGCTGCCATATTTATTTCCTTTTAAACAATATCAGTTGCCTGGCAGCCCTGCTGATCTGTTTGGCTGGAGCAGTGTCTGAATAGCACCAGAAACAAGCATGCAGCTAATCTAGTCAGATCTAGTGTCAGAAACGCCTGATCTGCTGCATGCTTGTTTAGGGTTTATGGCTAATGCCGTGCATGCACGGCTCGTTTTATGCGCCGGATCCAGCCAGCGGCTCGATCTGGCGTATCCCCGCTCGTGACTTTTTATTTTTTAAATTTGTAATCCCACAGTTTATTTTATATTCTGCTTTTTTTTTAAGTTTTTACAGTTTCATGGCCTCTTCTCAATGACCCATTCATTGAAGTATGCCAGAGCTAAAATCTATGAACTATTGATCCTTTTTAGCTCTTTCCTGCTCTCAAAAGCTATTTACTGCCAGGAAAGTGTTTTATGGCTGCAATTCCTTATCAGTGAGGGTTACGCTATAGTACGACCCAGACAGAAACTGTCACTTGCATACCTGATTTTTTTAACTTTCAGACAGAGAAAGGGAAAAAAAGGTACACAGCCTAGTTATTTGTGTGCTTGGCACTGTACATACGTATGTCTAGCTCATCTCATAAGTCACCTTGGATGTCCTTTTTAATAGGAACCTGAATTGAGGGGCATGGGGTAGCAGGCGTAATTATTTATTTTTAAACCATACCAGCTGCTTGTTAAAATGCACTGGAGATTCTCAAGTACAGTCTGTGCATGCGCATTAGGGGGTAACACTAGTGCATGGAGGGGGAAAAAAAACCCATGCGCAAGGGCTTCCCTCTACTGAACATGCATGGACTGTACTGGCGTATGCTGAGTGCTGGTGCACTCATTCACAGGAGCCCTTCTGGCCAGAAGCTAAAGAAGGGACCCAGTGTTGGAAACACCTAGAGGCAGCTCAGGATTGCGGTAAGTGACTGTTGGGGGATGAAACCAGGGCTGTGGAGTCGAGGCAATTTTGGGTGCTCGGAGTCGGGAAAAAATACTCAGACGCCTAATGAATTTAAACTGTAATTAAAATAGAAAATATGAAGAGAAAATTCTATTTCTCAGATAATAGTCATCATAAATTTATACATACAGTAATAGCTGTGCTTAGTCCACAAAAATGAAATAAATCAATCAAAATGAGTTACTTGTGCTGCTTCAATAAAGCAGTCCCCGTATTTTTAAAGTCCGAGATACACATCTGATTGTGACTGTATATAAGATGTGTACACAGGAATCTCTTATATATACTAAATAACATCTATGCTGTAAGTATAAAGCCTGATGTGTAGCCGTGTCACTAATAGAGATGGTCAATGAGCTGGAAATAATTCTGCGTTGATTCTGATTTATGCAAATGTATGCTTTTGAAATCAAATAATTTGATATGTTAAAATTTGGTTTGGTGACTACAAATTAAATGGTACCTGAGAAGGCTGAAAAGATTTTTATACATACCTGGGGCATCCTCCAGCCCCCTTCAGGCTAATCAGTCGCTCGCTGTCCACCTCCACCACCTGGATCTTCTGCTATGAGTCCTGGTAATTCAGCCAGTCAGCGCAGTCCGGCCGCATGCCGCTTCCACAGCCAGGAGCGTTCTGCACAATAGTGCTGCGCAGGTGTAGTACGCTCCCGGCGGCATAGTGTGTGCATGCGCACTATGCCAGACTGGCTCAAGTACCTGGACTCATAGCAGAAGATCCAGGTGGCGGAGAAGGACAGCAAGGGACTGATTAGCCTGAAGGGGGCTGGAGGAAGCCCCAGGTATGTATGCAACTTTTAATTTCATCTGTCTCAGGTTTACTTTGTTACACAGTAGTACTGTACTCTACATATGCACTCCCCACAGAGCTGCAGGGAATCTACTGAGAATGTTGTGCACATTGAACACATAGGTGTTGTCTATCACCCATAAACCTGGTTTAGATTGTGCATGAAGAATGTGTAATAGAGGAAGAATCTCCTTATTCCCCTGCGGAGTACCTGCACATCACTCTTACATGTACCCACACTTACATTGCCTAGGGCCTGATCAGTGTTTTTTTTTTTTTTTTTTTTTTTTTTTTCCCGGTCTGTACCCTTTACAAGTACTCTTATCAAGGATTAGTTTTAGTCTATGACTAAAGGGAATACATATGGCAGTCTCCATATCCTTCTCACTTCAGCTGTCTTTTAAAATTCCTAAGCGTTGGCAATGAAGAGATGAATTTCATGTTACATACTTTCAATCAACAAGATTTTAAAATGCAAATTAGAGGAGTCGGTGGAATCCTAAATGTCGGAGTCGGTGGCTTTTTGTACCGACTCCACAGCCCTGGATAAAGCAGAACGAAAATTAAAGCTACACAGGATTTTTTTTTTTTTTTCTGTCCAATTGCCTTCAGATTTGATTCCTGTGCTGGGAATTGGTTCCCCCAAAATCTCATAATTTCTTTGAATTTTGACAGACAGAATGGAAATGGGACTGGGCAGGACTGGCACTGGTACCCAGGAAGCTGTTAATTCAGGCTAACACACCTTTACCAAATGTCAGTGGAGCTATGAAACCAGCCAGTGCCGCACACTCTTTGGGTTTGTTAAAACAATACCACAACAATACAAAGGAATGTTGCATCACTGTATACAGTATAAAGTGCAGTAGTTACTATCAGCCAGTCAGAATATGTACAGTAAAATCTGGTTGCCATAGGTTACAGTGCTTGTCGTGACCCTGTTTTGCCTGTCGTCAACCTGGCTATTTTGTGTCAGGGCTCGTTTCCACTATAGCGAATCCGCATGCAGGCACTGCATGCGGATTCGCATAGGCAATACAAGTGTATGGGATTGTTTCCACTTGTGCATTTCGGCGTGTGGGAAAAATCTGCACGACAGGGTCGTCAGATTTCGCGTGCGGCAGGAATGCGGGCAAAACGCTGCTAATGCATTCAATAGGGAAATCGCATGCGGCTTTGTCATGTGGGTTTCGCATGTAAAGCAATGGAGCTTTGCACAGGCAGTGACATGGTTAAATTCGCCTGGCTCCTTGCCATGCGAAATCGCATGCGAAATCGCGGGTAAATCCGCATGCGGAAACGCAGCCGCATGCGATTTCTTCTGCGGTAGAATCCAGGCGATTCCGCACCGCCAGTGGCGTAGCTAAGGAGCTGTGGGCCCCGATGCAAGTTTTACATGGGCCCCCCAAGCACACTATACATAACAATTGATGCGTCACACCAAAATCTGCCAATGGCAACTACAGTGTCAGAGGTGCAAGAAGGGGATGGGGAACAGCTTGTTAATGATTACTAGTATTCAAAGTATCTATAGAAGTTATTATTATGAGCACAGGACCAATAGAGAGCTAATACTGTAGTTGAGGAAGGGCCTTTCAGGGCCCCTCTGGCCCAAGGGCCCCGATGCGGTCGCTACCTCTGCACCCCCTATTGCTACGCCCCTGCGCACCGCTACAGTGGAAACGAGCCCTTAAACTGCTCAGCACATACTGCTCAGTGTTTTAATTTCACAGATGATTTAGATGCTCTGACTTCTGTGCTGATGCAGAGAAGCCACATGAGTGTGCATACCCCTCCTACAAGGTGACATTTCAACATGTGCGTGACTCTGCTTTCTTCACTAAGTATGTATTTCAACAATCTGAACACTTTGGGCTAGAGGGACAGCATGACAATTGCTGAAGGTTAACTTGCATTGATTTGTGGTATTTTTGTTGTGAGACATAAATACTCTAGATTCTTTGAATGCAATATATCTGCCTTGCCAGTATCGGCAGACAAGCAAGTTAAATAATAATAATAATAATAATAAACAATGGACAGTAGGATTTTATTCTGTGGCAGCAGATTTTATTCTGTGGCTCCTCCCCCAGTTTTGAGTGTGTTCATCACATACGCACCCACTTATACGCCAGCAGCCACGTGGGACGTGTGTATGCGGACAGAGCCTGGTGCCAGCGGAGCACACGGACATGTAAAGCATACTGCACTGGGTGGACACCTATTCCATTGGGTGGGCAGCGATGCGGCTTCGCAAGGCCGATTCCTCAGATTTCTTGCTGAAATCGATTGGGAATCAGCCTGTGGTGTGTGGGCAGGCAACAGATCTGTCAGATCAGGGAAATCTGCCCCTTAGTCAATCTGCCCATACATTGTCGTGTATTTTATTTTGGGCAGCACGGTGGCGTAGTGTTTAGCGTGCCTGCCTTGCAACGCTGGGTCCCTGGTCTGAATCCCAGCGAAGCCAGCATCTGCAAGGAGTCTATGTTCTCCCTGTGTCTGTGTGGGTTTCCTCCGGGCACTCTGGTTTCCTACACATCCCAAAAACATAGATAAGTAAATTGGCCCTAGACTATGATGCATACACAATACATACATAGACATATAACCAGGGCTGTGGAGTCGGTCCAAAAATCCACCAACTCCTCGACTCCGACTCCTCTAATTTGCATATTACAATTTTGTTGATTAAAAGTATGTAACATGAAATTCGTCTCTTAACTGCCAACGCTTAGGAATTTTACAAGACAACTGAAGTGAGAAGGATATGTAGACTACTATATTTATTCCCTTTAGACTAAAACTAGTCCTTGGTAAGAGTACTTGTAAAAGGTACAAACCGGAACAAAGAACATCTATCAGGCCCTAGGCAATGTAAGTGTGGGTACATTTAAGAATGATGTGCAGGTACTCTGCAGGAGAATGAGGAGATTCTTCCTCTATTACACATTCTTCATGCACAATCTGAACAAGGTTTATGGGTGACAGACAACACCTCTGTGTTCAATGTGCACAGCATTCTCAGTGGATTCCTTGCAGCTCGGTGGGGAGTGCATATGTAGAGTATAGTACTTCTGTGTAACAAAGTAAACCTGAGACATATGAAATTAAAGTTTTATACATACCTGGGGCTTCCTCCAGCCGCTTTTAGGATAATCAGTCCCTCGTTGTCCTCCTCCACCACCTGGATCTTCTGCTATGAGTCCAGGTACTTGAGCCAGTCTGGCGTAGTGCGCATGCACACACTCCGCCGCCAGGAGCATACTACACCTGTGCAGCACTATTGCGCAGGTGCAGAATGTTCCTGGCTGTGGGAGCGGCATGCGGCCGGACAGCGCTGACTGGCTGAATTACCAGGACTCATAGCAGAAGATCCGGGTGGTGGAGGACAGCGAGGGACTGATTAGCCTGAAGGGGGCTGGAGGAAGCCCCAGGTATGTATAAAACTTTACTTTTCATCCGTCTCAGGTACCCTTTAATTTGTAGTCACCAAACCAAATTTTAACATATCATCAAATTATTTGATTTCATCAGCAAAGGGAGTGCATACATTTGCATAAATCAGCATCAGTGCAGAATTATTTCCATCTCATTGACCATCTCTATTAGTGACACAGCTACACATCAGGCTTTATTCTTACAGCATAGATGTTATTTAGTATATATGAGATTCCTGTGTACACATCATATATACAGTCACAATCAGATGTGTATATCTGACCTTAAAAATACGGGGACTGCTTTATTGAAGCAGCACAAGTAACTAATTTTGATTGGTTTATTTCATTTTTGTAGACTAAGCACAGCTATTACTGTATATATACATTATTTTTAATGACTATTATCTGAGAAATAGAACATTTTATCATATTTTCTATTTTAATTAGTTACAAATTCATTAGGAGTCGGAGTCGGTGCATTTTTTTTTCCGACTCCAGGCACCCAAAATTGCCCGACTCCACGACTCCGACTCCACAGCCCTGCATATAACTATGGTATGGACTAGATTGTGAGCCCCTCTGAGGGACAGTTAGTGACAAGACAATATACTCTGTACAGCACTGCATAATATGTTGGTGCTATATAAATCCTTAAATAAAAATGTATAGGCACCTTTATGCCTGGTGCACACCATGCAATTTTCTGTCAGTTTGTTGTTCGAATAGACAATTTCCAACGTGTGTGTGTGTTCTGATAGAAGTGATTCGAAAAAGGATTGGACCTGTTGGAAATTATCTATTCGACCCATCTATGTGATGGGAAACGTTCCAGGCATTAGTCTGTCGTAGTCCTGTAGTGTAGTGAAATGTTGTTTGCACTTGAACAGAGGAATAATTGTGGTCTTTAAAGCTCGGTATACACCATGCAATTTTAACTTCATATTCTATTTTTGATCGAGAAAAATCACATTGGGGGAAAAAAAATTGTACAGTCTGATTGCCAGTGACCGATTCCATACCGCTTATCGTTCTTTGTATTTTTTTTTTTTTTTTTTTTTTTGATCCACTTTTGATTGCTCTCTGCAGCTTATTTACTAATTGCGTAAGCACAAAGAAACTGGTCTTATAACTGTACAACCTGGGGTTAACCATGTCTATTTCCCCACCCCCTCCTCCTTCCCTGTGACAGAACCAGTTACTTGGGATATGTGTACACTTTAAACAGCACAACGTATTGTACTCCAATGGTGAACTTTAATTTGATTGCACCAAAATGTGCAAACCTTGTTTCTACAATGCAGGTTGCAGATTTGTTTTTGAAGGTATGTAACTCAGTTTTACTGGTATTGAACCCTGTTTGTGAACATTTTAGGAAACTTAAGTATTTCCCATAGCAGCAATGATGGCATGAGAATAGTGCTGCTTTTGTTTGTTTTTGTTTGTTGCAGGCAGCCACTATCTTTTAATGTTTACAGAATGTTTTGAATTTCATCTGAGGGTAAGGTAATCTAATGGCTTCATTAATCATGGAGATTAGGAGATGGCAAGAGGTTCCATTCCACTTATTTCATGTACTCTGACAGCCACAAATCGGTGTTGCCTAATACTTTGGAGCTTGTTATCGTGTGATTTGTCAGATTGATGAAATATCTTGTCACTTATTCACTATTGCTGCAATAAACAGTATAATTACAATTGTTGACAGGTTCTTGACGTTCCTATTTTTCACTTGTTACACTTTGGAGGAATATGCACTCAATAGGTAGCTTGGCACATGTGCAATGGATATACTGTGGTTGCTGCATTGGCTGCAATGTTGATTGTCGCTATAGCGGTGCCTGCAGTGTAATTTTAGGTTCAGGATGTAGCCGAACCCCAGAAGAAGATAAATTGTAGCGGAGGGATGAGGGAAGACTAATAGTGGCGTAGGAACAACGGAAGACTAATAGGAATGGCGCAAATGGTGGAGGGGGTAAACAATACTAAGCACTAATAGTGTTCTGCTAGGTGAGGGGGATTAGTGGTAGGTTAGTGTTAGGAGTAAGTAGAAGGAATTAGTGAGAGGTTAGGTAAAGCAATAACAGAATATCTGTAAAACAACTAATACAGTATTCTAGCAGTGCAGGGGTGTCAGATGCAAATACAATGTTATCCAATATTGAACACTGGAGCCAAGTCGCAGGCTAACTGCAATGTCTAGTGGCCATCTCTCTACATTACAACGTTCCTTTGTGTCTCTTGGCTCTTCTCTTTATTCTATAGAGTTCCCCGGTATCTAATGCCTCCTTTCTCCCCTATATAGTTCCCTGGTGTCTAGTGTCCCTCTCTCTCCCTCTCTCCCTCTCCTGGTGTCTAGTTGTTCCCGCGCCCCCCCCTCCCCCTGCAACCCGAGCGGTTTCCCCAGGCTGCGTTTCCCCATCCGAATTAGCGTGCGGGGGAAAAAGGTAATCGCAGCACTGGAAATGTAGCTTTCGTAATACAGGTTGATAGCCTCTCAATGTATTAATAGCCTCACAAGCATGCAGTATTTATTTCCTTCTAAACAATACCAGTTTTCTGGAAGCTCTGCTGATCTGTTTGGCTGCAGTAGTGTCTGAATAACGCCAGAAATAAGCATGCCGCTAAACTTGTCAGAAACCACTGATCTGCTGAATGCTTGTTCAGGGTCTGTGGCTAAAAGTTTTAGAGGCAGATAATCTACAGGACAGCCAGGCAACTGCTATTTCTTAAAAGGAAATATAGCAGCTTACATATCCCTCTCGCTTAAGTTGTCCTTTAAGGTTGCTTTGCTTGTAGCCCCTGCGTGGGTAGCTGGACCCCACTCCACCTAATGACTCACAACTGGGTGCAAATAATCTATGGGATGCTGGCTTAGATTTGTATCCATGTTGACACAGGTACACAATGACAGGTTGTCTTTGAAAACTCTCTCTACTATGGTTATAAGTTGGCTATACTGTAATGGCTATGAAATATGATACTCCTGTATATTCTTTTTGGGTTTAATACTAGAGCTCTTGGGAACCTGTGTAGCGTAGGTAGATTTCTCAGGAACATGATTGCTGACATGCGCTTTTTCCAGCCTTAGGCTGGTGATAAATCTTAGGAAAGTAATGGTAGGTTTGAGATAATCACCCATGTCAGAGTGCAGAGAGGTTATTGTGGTTTTATATGATTTCATTTTTCAGGGAACTTTTTGCAGGAGTCAGAATAAGTGAAAGTGTGCTACTGCTTGAATTTGCAAGTACTTGCCAATCAGCTGAAACCTCTCCTTTCCAGTTTGCTTGCTGGTAATAAAGCGCAGAATGGTCGTGTGTGTTTTTTTTTTTGTTTTTTTTTTTATTTATTAATCCAATGTCTGAGTCACAGGTGTGCCGTACTTGAAATTTGCTTTGGAAAAAGCTGGAAAAAAGGACGGTAAACTGTACAGCTGAAACTTATACTGAGGCCCGGTGCACACCAAAACCCGCTAGCAGATCCGCAAAATGCTAGCAGATTTTGAAACGCTTTTTCTTCTTTTTCTGTAGCGTTTCAGCTAGCGTTTTGCGGTTTTGTCTAGCGGTTTTGGTATAGTAGATTTCCTGTATTGTTACAGTAAAGCTGTTACTGAACAGCTACTGTAACAAAAAACGCCTGGCAAACCGCTCTGAAGTGCCGTTTTTCAGAGCGGTTTGCGTTTTTCCTATACTTAACATTGAGGCAGAAACGCACCCGCAATCCAAAAAATGCCTCACCCAGGCATTTTTCGTTTCTTCAAAACGCCTGCCTCTCTGGTGTGCACCACCCCATTGAGATACATTGACCAAGCGGATCCGCAGCCGCAAGCGGATCTGAAAACGCCCAAAAAGCCGCTCGGTGTGCACCAGCCCTGAATGTGTTTTAGTTGGAAACTGTGGAAGCCAGGAGATGCAAGTCATTTTTATTTTGGTCTTCTGGGAAATGCTTTTAAACCAGGCCACCAGAGATGCGCTAAAGGTAGTACAGGGGACAGTGGCTGCAATTTGAATGTTAAGGGCTAGATCACACTGGGCGCTTTGGTAGTGTTTTTGCTGATAGCTGGCTATCTGCAAAACTTTTTTTTTTTTTTTTTTCACTGTACAGGAAAGCGATTTAGGAGTGAGTGCGTTTTGTGATGCTATAACATTGAAATGCAATTGCTCCCAAAATGCTGCATGCACCATCAGCAAATCGCTAATCATGGGCGATCGTTACAGTGTGAACACTACCATTGATTTGCATTAGCAGCAGCATTTTGCTGATCGCCAGTGATCAGCAAATCGCTGAAAAACCGCCCAGTGTGAACTAGCCCTAACACTTTTGTGGTGAAGGGTGATACTTGGAAGTATTATCTTTCACCACAGAAGTGATAGGTTTTTGCACTCCTCCTGTTTGAATGTTAGCACAGTGTCAAACACTGATGAAAGGAATGTCAAAAAACTAGAGTTTTGTATTTCTACTATATTACCAGTATAGTACTCTCCTTATAGGCAGACCCTGGTAGCCAAATTCATTCACCTAAATAGTGTATACAATTTTTGGCAGATTTGTGAAGGTTAATGTTACACATGTAACTAGTCTTCTCTGGATCCTTTTTTTTTTCCTCCCCCAGTTCTAGGTTTTTGTGTTCAAATCCCACAGAGCACCCTGTATCATTGGTTTACATATTCTCCCAGAATTTTGATGCGTCTTTCCTAGTGTTTGGTTTTTCTCCCACACTACAGAAATGCACGGATGGTTAGAGCGTATGGACAGTTACTCAGAGGTTTACTTCCACAGATTAGTTCCATTTCATTTACTGTGGATCAAAATGAGCATTATAGAGCCTCATTGCAGCTTAGAATCCCTCTGTGAAAATGCTGAGCTCTCGCAATTGCTCCAGGGTTCACCTTAACCCTTTATATGGACTGCTGAATCTAGCCATATGTATGTTACACAATGAATCATGGTGGTATAGTGGTTAGCGCTCTCGCCTTGCAGTGCTGGGTCCCGGTTTTGATTCCCTACACAGAGTTTGTATGTTCTTCCTGTGTCTGGGTTTGGTTTCCTCCCACATCCCAAAAACTTACAGATAAGCTAATTGGCTTCCCTCCTAAATTGGCCCTAGACTATAGGTGCGTACACACGCACTACTAAAGAGAACGATAGGTCCGCTGAGCGGATCGTTCAGAAATGGCCTTATCAGACGGACTGTACACACGCACTACTGTCGGGAGAATGACCGCCCAGCGGGAGGGTCTAACGGACCCGTCGTTCTCTTTAGTAGTGCGTGTGTACGCACCTTTAGATGGACGCATGACCATAGTAGGAATGAGATTGGGAGCTCCTCTGAGGGACAGTTAGTGACAAGGGTCATTTATTATTTGGATTTATATAGTGCCAACATATTACCCAGCCTGTATTATATTCTCTGTAAAAGTGATGCGGAAAATATCGACTACATAATCACAATTGCACATTTAATCAAAATCACAAGGATGCTCTTGTAGTAATGTAAATCTTGACAAAGCTGTTGCATTGCATTTTTTTCCCTCTTCCTCAGTGTTTTGCAATTCCAAGTGGAAACCCTTCTGTAATATGACATCAGATAATTGCTGGCTTGAACCATTAGAGAAAAAGGGACACCTAGAGCCCAATATAGTGTAGTATGTATAACAACGGGTAATGATAGTAAGTAAATATACTCACAAACCAGGGTCACTGTATAGGCAACCACTGTAAATGCAGGTGGGGAGATTAGACCTGTTCCCACTCAGGATTAAGATGTTGCTCTCTGTAGATGGGAAGATCTAGGGTACATCACCCCTCCACCGAGGGTGGACACAGGTATCGCAAGAAGAGTACACAGAGGCGGCACAACAGGATAAAATATATACTAAAAAAAAATTAAAATTCAAAGGGAGGCAGTGGCGGACTTGCCTCCCTCGAAGCAGACATGAAACGGTCGATTTTCAAACGAAATAAAAATGTGTTCACATACTCCAGAAATATAAAGCTTTATATTTCTGGAGTATGTGAATACATTTTTATTTAGTTTGAAAATCGACCGTTTCATGTCTGCTTAGGGGAGGTAAGTCCACCACTGCCTCCCTTTCCATGTGTTTTTGTTCTGTGCCCATCAAGCGTTCCTTCGTCACAATTTGTCAGCTGATTGTGTTGTCTTCAGGGAGCCTACAGCCATGCTTATCCTTCTCTCACTGCAGAGTACTACACTAGCCATGAAATCATTTCTTACACAGTGGGCAGCAGCATTGAAACTAGTTCAGGAATGGATTCCGGTGGGGAATTTTTCAGAATGAAAATACAAGTTATTTGATCTATTGTCAGAGGTAAGCTTGGAGATAATTCAAGTGGCTCAGAGGCAACGTTTTATACAGCGACAGTGGAAAAAGTCCAGCGGGATATTTGGCATATAAAGAGTTCTAAGGGCTGCAGGAAGACTTCATGCAGAGTGCAGCATATGTTTTTTTTTTTTTTTTCTTTTATCTCGTAATTTCAAAGCACGTACACACCGAATGTCAAAGTGAGGAATCAAGATTGTTATTCTGGACACACGTTCAAGCGGAATGAACGTTTTTCAATCTAAATATTGCCTCAAATAGATATTCCTTCATTGTGCATAAACGAAATGTAATTTGTGTGTGTGGTATGAATTCCCCCCCCCCCCCCAAATTATACGCACAAATTCTGGCAGGAGCCATGCTCAGTATCCATGTGAGGCGGTGAACACAGCAGGGGAATGTGACTCACTATAAGGGCATTGAAAGCTTCTCTTAGGGCTTGTTCACACTGCAGGCGGTTTCGGCTTTTTTTTTTCACCTGCATGTGGTTTTTAAAAACTCTCTCCCCCAACCGTGTGGACAATGAAGGTTCATATCAGCGCGGGTCCTTCGCTGTGCGGCTAGCAAACCGGTGCGTGTACCATTTTTGAGGTGATTCCTCCTCAATGGAAGGTATAGGAGAAACGCAAAACGCTCACAATCGCTTTGTGTAGCGTTTGCGTTTATAAGAATAAATTGTATTTATTTTCAGGGTCAAAGAGTTCACTTACTGACTTGCGTCAGGGAGTGAATTACAAAGCCGCTAGGAAAATGCTTGGAAAACGGCTAAGCACAACAACGAATTGCCCACCCAAGCACCGGAAATCAGAAGACAAAAGCCTCCAACAGCCCAACACGGACGGATACGCGAGCCGAACTCAATGTGAACAGGGCCTTACAGAGGGGAATGGAGTTTTAAGCAAAGACCAATTAAAGGACAACTGAAGCGAGGGGGATATGAAGGCTGCAATATTTTCTTTTAAACAATACCAATACCTGGCTGTCCTGCTGGTCCTCTGCCTCTAATCAGGCATGGGCAAACATTCGGATTCAGGTGAATCCGGATAGTTGCTATCTGGATTCACCCAGTAACGCCCATGCCTGCCTCTAATACCTTTTTAAGCGATAGACCCTGAACAAGCAGCATGCAGCAGATCAGGTGTTTTTTGACATTATTGTCAGATCTGACAAGATTATCTGCATTCTTGTTTCTGGTGTTATTTAGACACTACTGCAGCCAAATAGGTCAGCAGAACTGCCAGGCAACTGGTATTGTTTAACAGGAAATTAATATGGCAGCCTCCATATTCTTCTCACTTCAGTTGTCCTTTAAGGTCTATATGCAATCTCAATCAGTGTTGCCCAATGGGGATAAGGACTGGATCCCTCTGGAAACATTGTAGGGCAGAGGCTGTGCAGATGCATTGCTTCCCTGCAAATGAGTGACGTGTTCTGTTCTATTCAGGGGCGGTGGGTGGGGAAAGGAGAGGGAATAATGCCAGCTCATGTTGTTCTGGCCAAGTGGTCTGGGGCTGCCATACACACACTGGGTTCTCGGCAGAGGCAGTCATTATTGGTCACCTCAGCAGAGTTTCATCTGAAGTGTGTACAGGATTTCTGAGATGCATTTTTTTCTGATTGCAGTCCTCTTCCATTGTCCTGGTAAGCCATACACACCTGCAACTTCTGCTTTCCCTAAATGTAACTGAGGCAATTTTTGTGGTTGGACCTGCATATATGTTAAGTTACTCCATATATTACAATATTTTCTATAAGTTATTTTTTTTTATTTAATAACAAAGAATTGCATGAGATTCAATAACAAAAGTAAGGTCCTCTCCATTGGATTTCAGTTGTTTGCCAATTTTACCACCTCCATGTAGTATGAGGGCCAACCGGTTTTGAATACTATGAAAAGACTGCTTGGGTAAACGCTCTTATACTGCATACAAGTGGTAACATTGGCCAATTAAAATCACACTTCTGGCTTCACAGCCAAACTTTCGGTTTTGAAGGTGGAAGTATCGAGGGTGGAGAGCAGCATGCTGCAATATGGGCAAGTTAACACCTTCTGAACTAAGCAAATTTTTGACAACCCAAAAAAAATATTTGTCATTTTAATGTCTGTGCAGGTATTCCCCGTTCTCTATGCCCGCCCAGATGTGGGCAACCAGCAAGTGGCCAGGCCAGATATTTTTGATGGATTTTCTTTTCCCCAGGTGCTTCTCCTTTTTGCCATAGGACAGTACTTGCTGTTCCATCAAGAATGTGCATGAACCTCTTCCCCCTTTTTTTTTTTTTTTTTTTTTTTGTCGTCTCAGGGCTCTTTCACACTACAGGCAGCAGTAAAAAGGCTAAAACGCTGCGTTTTGGCTGCTGGCGTTTTTAAGGCGTTTAACGCCAATACATTAGTATCAATTGTAATGAGAAACGCCGCGGTCAGCCCTAAAAAAGCTCCTGGGAGCGTTGAAACGCAACGCTCCAAAACGCAGCGTTAGATGTGAAAGGTAAAATGAAAGTCTATGGACTTTCATTTTACCTAGGAAAACGCCAACTTCGGCCGTGGCGTTAAAACGCCGAAAAAGCCCTCTGGTGTGAAAGGGCCCTCAGCCACCACAGTTTGTTTTGGCCACCTGAACCTGCATATCTGTATGTAGATTTAAGCTGGATACTGATGCTCTTTTACGGTCACCCAGACATTAGTGGCTGTTTTAGGTGGCAGGCTAGACATGGTCGCTGTATAGACATGCTGCCTAACTTTGTGGGGAGGGTGACCGGGGTCTACAAACGAATGACAAGAGTGATCCTATGCACAGAATTGGCCAAGAGTGGCAAATGATATTGAGGGACATCTGTAGTCTTACTAAGGTTTGTTTTATATATATTTTTTTTTTTTTCCCCATGGTTTCCTGCTCCTGGTCTTCAGTCTCCCAGGCTCATATGCAATTCACTTTTTTTTTCCTCCTACGTTTTAGCATGGGTGATGTTTTCAAACTAGTCAATAAAATGCCCTTTTAGGCCTCTTTTACAGTGCGACGTTAAAATCGCACGTTAGAAAAAAATTCTGAAGTGGACTAACGCACCGCAATAGAAAGTCTGTGTAACATTCACAGTGCACACGTTGCGTTGTGTGTAACGTGTAGCAATATTTATAAGTGCTGCATGCTGTGCGTTCAGCAATACATTTGCTGCGTTGTGTGTTGCACATGCTCAGTAAGGTTTTCTTCAAACAAGCAAAACACTCAAAATAATTGTAATAGTGATTTTTTTTTTATTTTTTTTTCTCCCAAGCAATTTTTGGAATTATTATTATTATTATTATTATTATTATTATTATTATTATTATTATTATTATTATTTATTTTTTTTCCCCAATTGCAAAGTGCTGAAAAGTTATTTTGAAATAGATGACAATTACCAGTATCTCCTGTGAGAACTCCAGGGGAAAAAAATGTATTTGCATAGGGGCCCTAGTGTCTTGTAATAGCCTGGCAGCAGTACCTCATTATCTCTGCAGGTATCCGGATGTAGCAGTTTTAGTCCTAAATACTGTCCCTCCACGTTCCCATTTTAATTGCCAGTGAAGTTGTGAAGCCTGTCAGGGAGTGCTGTAAGCGTGAGTTCTTCTGCAAGTTTTGTGAGCTGAAATTCATATTTTTTTTTTTTTTTATAGTCCACAAAAGGTGGTGACTTTCTGGGCAACATCTTACAAACCTGTGCAACATCTTTACACTCCTGTGCAACATGATTTAGGTAATGGTTATATTATGTAGTACAGTGGTGCTCAACCTTTTTTGGCCCGAGGGCCGAACTTCAAATCAAGAAAAATCTCGAGGGCCGGAACACATGCATACAAAATTTCGATGTGAAACTTTTAACGTTTTTCTAGTAACAGTTAACATGGTGTTGGAAATGGAAAGAAAACGACAATATAAGAATTGTTGTACTCGCCATTTGATGCACATTTTCTTAATGAGAAGTTTGCGGCTGTTTTTCAGAAACCAATTTCTGGATATTTGGCTCCAAATTGTGGGGCTGAGGGGGCTGTCGGCTCTGTGTGGGGCTGAGGGGGCTGTCGGCTCTGTGTGGGGCTGAGGGGGCTGTCGGCTCTGTGTGGGGCTGAGGGGGCTGTCGGCTCTGTGTGGGGCTGAGGGGGCTGTCGGCTCTGTGTGGGGCTGAGGGGGCTGTCGGCTCTGTGTGGGGCTGAGGGGGCTGTCGGCTCTGTGTGGGGCTGAGGGGGCTGTCGGCTCTGTGTGGGGCTGAGGGGGCTGTCGGCTCTGTGTGGGGCTGAGGGGGCTGTCGGCTCTGTGTGGGGCTGAGGGGGCTGTCGGCTCTGTGTGGGGCTGAGGGGGCTGTCGGCTCTGTGTGGGGCTGAGGGGGCTGCCCGCGGTGTCCTGCAGGGGGGAGAGGATAGGGTGGTATTGCGCAGCACTAACTTATCGACTGAGGCTGCCCGCGGTGTCCTGCGGAGGAGAGGATCGGGTGGTATTGTAGTGTCGCACTTGGCAGGTATTGCGTAGTCCCGCGCATACACCAGCGTGAGCTCCGTATTCAGCCCCGGGTAGCGCTGGGATAGTTAGAAAGCCTCGCTCATTGGTTACTGCAGGAACCTTCCTCCAATAGGAATTAGGCTGATTCCTATTGGAGGAAGGTTCCTGCAGTAACCAATGAGCGAGGCTTTCTAACTATCCCAGCGCTACCCGGGGCTGAATACGAGCACACGCGGGTGTATGCGCGAGACTACGCAATACCTGCCGAGTGCCGATACTTATAACTGTAACAATACCACCCGCTCCTCTCCTCTCCGCAGGACACCGCCGCGCGGGCCACAGAAACTGGCCTCGCGGGCCACAAATGGCCCGCGGGCCGTAGGTTGGGCACAGCTGATGTAGTATATAATAACAGTTCACTTTTAGGATGAAATCACAGCTGTGCATTTTATTTATCTCCTTATAGGTATTTATAGTTAGTAGCATGTGGTAACCTCCACATTCACAAAACTTCAAGCGGAATCAGTCTAGCACAACAGTTAAAGGCCTCAGTTATCTTACCTGCATTTAGCCCAAAGTAATGTCATTATTGTGAAAAGTCTTAATCCCTGCCCTGACAGTCAGCTGGACTGGAAGCCGCAATCTTGCATAATAATGTAATATAGAGTTTATTCTGTAGCAAAGCATAACTTAATGCTGGGAATACACCATGAGGTAGGTTTGTTTTTTTGGCAGATGGCTTGAAGAAAAATTTCTGACCGGTCCAATCTGATTTTGATCATTTCTCTGATCAATTTTCTCATAGAAGTGAATGGAAATCGTTCGGGAAAAAATCGTCCAGTAAATCTGCTGGGAGAAAAAAACTCATGTATTCCCAGCATAATGCACAGGTTTCTATCAGTGCAGCTTGCACACAGATGCTCCCCCTTCTATAATAGAGTTGTATCTTCTGCTCTTGGTAATCCAAGAACCATGCCCCACTAGCCTTGAGAGCTCAGTGCTGTATAGCCCAGAGACTGTTAGGGCTCTCAGAAGAGAATTAAAGGACAACTGAAGTGAGAGGGATATGGAGGCTGCCATATTTATTTCCATCTAAGCAATGCCAGTTGCCAGGCCCTCCTACTGATCCTCTGCCTCTAATGCTATTAGCCATAGCCCCTGAACAAGCATGCAGCAGATCAGGTGTTTCTGACATTAATGTCAGATTTGACAAGATTAGCTGCATGCTTGTTTCTGGTGTTGTTCAGATACTACTGCAGAGAAATAATCCAGCGGGGCTGCCAGGCAACTGGTATTGATTAAAAGGAAATAAATATGGCAGCCTCCGTATACCTCTTACTCCAGTTCCCCTTTAAGGGAAACTTATTTATTAAAGGACAACTGAAGCAAGAGGGAGATGGAGGCTGCCATATTTATTTCCTTTTAGAGCATATTCATAGCGGGACGTTGCGGGTTAATGTGACGTTAAAGTCGCAACGCGTTTGCGTTTAGAGGTAACACACTGCAAGCAGTAAGTTACCATAACACATTTTTTTCAACGCGACGTGACCGTCCCATAGAACTATCATTGCAGTGCGGTAAGCTGCTTTAAAACGCAGCTCCACAATGTGCCACTGTGAATGCGACCTCAAGCAATATCCGTTGCCTGGCTATCCTGCTGATTCTCTGCCTCTGATACTTTCAGCCATAGACCCTGAACAAGCATGCAGCAGATCAGCTGTTTCTGACATTGTCAGATCAGATAAGATTAGCTGCATGCTTGCTTCAGACACTACTGCAACCAAATATACCAGCAGGTATGCCAGGCAACTGGCCTTGTTTAAAAGGAAATAAATATGGAAGCCTCCATATTTCTCTCATTTCAGTTGTCCTTTAACCTCCGGAGTGTTACGCCGCTCAGGAGGTTTTGTTACTTTTTGCCCGATAATTAAATATTTGTCCCAAATGACTGTAAAGCCTTTAGCACTAGGCTAGCTAGTAGAAGTGCCCTCCGCTCCCCGCCGCTCCCCCGTTTATACACTACACCCCCCCCCCCCCCCTGCAGTCATTTGGGACAATTATTTAATTATGGGGGACTCCTGGGGCCACAGATCGGTATGCCCGACAGTGTCAGGCATACCGCTAAGGAGGTTAAAGGGAACCAGAGAGGGGGGGGGGGGGAAGGGAAAGATTTCATACATACCTGGGGCTTCTTCCAGCCCCATAAGCCTGAATCGCTCCCACGCCGCCGTCCTCAGCTTCCTGGATCCGCCGGGACCGGGTCCGTCACTTCCGGCGGACGCGGCCAATTGTCCGCATCACAGGGGCTCCCTCCATACACGTACGCATGCGGCTGCGCAGTAGGCAGCCACATGCGTATCTGTATGGGGAGAGCACCCTGTGATGCGGACAATTGGCCGCGTCCGCCGGCCGACTCGCCAACTTACGGCAATGAGGGGACCCGGTGGCGGCGGATCCAGGCAGCGGAGGACGGCGGCGTGGGAGCGATCCGTGCGTATGGGGCTGGAGGAAGCCCCAGGTATGGATGTGTCATCCTCTCTGGTTCCCTTTAAAGGACATCTGAAAATAAACTGATGAGGAAAATTGTATCTAGCCTTCTCCTTAAAAAAAACCCACACACATATATATTTTTTTTCTATAAAATAAAACTGCGGGATATCTAAAAAAAAAAAATAATAATAATTTTTACTGTTTCATTGTCTACTCAATAACACCTTCATTGAAGTATGCTAGGGCTCAAATCTATGAATTATTGACCCTTTTTCTCTTTCCTGGGTTATGTCCGACAAACTGTCACTTGCATACCTGATTAACTTCTGATCAGAAAAAATGTCAAACTTTTGATAGTGTTCCTTTTTAAGGTAATAATCTAAATTTACTGCTGCAAAAGATCACAGGGAAAACAGTGGGCCGCCTCCTTTGAATCTGTCCAACTAACATTGATTGGCTGTCGTTCATTTGGGGAGTTGTGATGGTAATGGGGTTGTAGTTGGCCCTGCCACCACGACATGTACCACATGAGCCAGCCAACTGCTGGGGAGGGATAGGAAGTGTGACTTAGTTGAGGTCTGTCTGTGGTGAAGTGGTCATAAGTTGTTGACACAGCAGCTATATGTTCTTTATTTTTGATAAAGAAGTGTTCTTGTAATCTAATTATTAAATGCATAGTAGAAAAAATTTGAACTAGGGCTTTTTCATTGTTTGTGCTTCATGCTGTATTTTGAGCTCTGAAAGTTGGTAGTATCTGGCATAGTTCTTTATGGAAACTAGAGTACATGAATTACAGCTGCCCATATAAACTGGATGCTTTATCTGATTGGTTGCTTCACATATTGCACACTGTTTATATCATAATTCTGGTTCCAGTGAGAAATGCCAAAGTTTTCAGTTCGGCACATTATGTTGAATCAATGTTCGCCTGCTGGCCACACAGTTTTATATATCCCTCAAGGGAGTTTCTTTTTTTTTTTTTTTTTTTATTGGGCATCGGCAGTATCGCTCAATGTTAAAATCACTGCCGTTCCTTAACCTGGTTCATGTCTTCTAAGTCAGATTATAGTAGGTTGCTAAAGGCTCAAGTCTGATTTGTTGATATGGTTGTGGAACTTCTTTGCTTTTTTCACATTGCTGTTTAATTTTACAATCTTCTAAAGAAGCGGTAACGGCTGTTATACATATTGTAAGCGGGGATACTTTGTGGCATTTGTGTAGTGATGGCTTTCTTCTGGAAACTCAACCATGCAGCCCATCTTTCTTCAAGTCCCTCCCTATTTTGCATCTTGAAACTATGGGTGGGTACACACGTCAGATAAGTCTTTGGAAAATGAAAGATCACAGACCAATTTTACCCCCTTTCATGTAATATGAGAGCCATACACTGACAGTCTGTTCTATGGAGCTGAACTCCCCATCAGATAAAAATCTTTGCAAGATGCTGCACACAAAGATGCTGTACACATGCAACAGATCAGTATCTGCAAAAGATCTGTTCCTGCATACTGCATTCATAGGCCACATACAGACATCAGACCATAGTCTTTGGAAAATGAAAGATCACAGACCAATCTTACCACCCTTCCTGTAGTATTAAGGGGCCCATACACTCAGCCGATTTTCTGGCCGACCGATCGATCAAAATCGATCGATTGATCGATTGCAAATCGGTTGGCCAATCGACCGATCGACGGCCAATTTCGATCGATTTCGATGGATTTCCATCAAACTGGCAGGGTGGAAAATCTAGGTCGATCTGATGAGATTGCTTATCATTTTGCATTGGCCCTAATGGAAATCTGATGGCAAAAAGATGCCATCAGATCGAATTTCAATAGATTTTAAACTGAAATCTATTGGAATTCTATCCTAGTGAAAAATGTTCTAAAAACACATCAGATAGATAAGAAATTCATCTGATGATCTATCTGCTGCTAATCTGACGAGTGTATGGCCACCTTAAGAGCCATACTCTACACAGTCTTTTCTATGGAGCTGAACTCCACATCAGGAAAAAATCTTTGCAAGATGCTGCACACACAGATTCTGTACAGACACAAAAGATCAGTATCTGCAAAAGATCTGTTCCTGCCAAAAATCCATTCCTGCAAATTGCAATGATAGTCTATGAGATCTGCAGATCATCATACACACATGATTTAACTGACATTCATCTGCAGATCAGATCCACCAGGATGGATTTTCAGATCTGCAGATCTGCAGATGAATGTCAGTTAAATCATGTGTGTATTATGATCTGCAGATCTCATAGACTATCATTGCAATTTGCAGGAATGGATTTTTGGCAGGGACAGATCTTTTGCAGATACTGATCTTTTGTGTCTGTACAGAATTTGTGTGTGCAGCATCTTGCAAAGATTTTTTTCCTGATGTGGAGTTCAGCTCCATAGAAAAGACTGTGTAGAGTATGGCTCTTATACTACAGGAAGGGTGGTAAGATTGGTCTTTCATTTTCCAAAGACTATAGTCTGATGTCTGTATGTGGCCTTATGCTGCGTACACACTTGCGATAACGATCGCTCGTAAATGCCAATTAACGATCGCTCGTAGTCGCTCGCTCGATCATTGCCTAAAGTTCGTTCCGAAGCGATCGTTAAGCCAAGCGATGGAAGGGCAATGATTGCTTGAGAAAATTTTCCAGTTGGATATAATCGAGCGATTGTCGCCGTTAAAATGAAGTGTGTATAGCGATCGTGCGAGAACGATCGCTATTATTAGAACAGCGCATGTGCCTTCCAACTGGGAACGTACGTATTTCCGGAAACGTTTGTTTCGTAGCGATCGTTCAGTGTGATATTTGAAATCATGTTAAAGAATTGTGCATTTAACCCAAATGTTTATTAAAACATTAGTTACTATTAAACAGCATACAATGCACTAACATAGGTATGTATGTATAATGTTTTTGTATTGTTTTGTTATTTTTCTAACATGTACACACTTTTCTGTTGATCTGTTTCTTTACATATCTCTCTCTCTCTCTCTCTCTCTCTCTCTCTCTCTCTCTCTCTCTCTCTCTCTCTCTCTCTCTCTCTCTCTCTCTCTCTCTCTCTCTCTCTCTCTCTCTCTCTCTCTCTCTCTCTCTCTCTCTCTCTCTCTCTCTCTCTCTCTCTCTCTCTCTCTCTCTCTCTCTCTCTCTCTCTCTCTCTCTCTCTCTCTCTCTCTCTCTCTCTCTCTCTCTCTCTCTCTCTCTCTCTCTCTCTCTCTCTCTCTCTCTCTCTCTCTCTCTCTCTCTCTCTCTCTCTCGTGTACGGTCGTCGAGCGATCATCGCTACCACGTCATATCCGTGTGCGCACGCAACTATTGCTCCTGATCGTTCGTTTCGGCGACAACAATCGCTTCGCTACTTTCTCAGTCGCCTGATTTGCATTTACTACCTGCTCGTCCACCTATCGCCCGTCGCGGAACGATCGCTTGTAACGAACGATCGTTATCGCAGGTGTGTACGTACCATAAGTCTATGATATCTGCAGATCTCATACACACCTTGTTTCACGGACAATTATCTGCAGATCAGATCCACCAGGTTGGATCTACAGATCGGCAGATAATTGTCTGATCTGCAGATGAATGTCCATTAAACAAGGTGTGTATGATGATCTGCAGATGTCATAGACTATGAATGCATTTTGCAGGAATGGATCTTTTGCAGGGATTGATCTTTTGCAGATACTGATCTGTTGCATGTGTACAGCATCTTTGTGTCCCCATCAGATAAAAATCTTTGCAAGATGCTGGAGTTCAGCTCCATAGAACAGACTGTGTAGAGTATGGCTCTCATACTACATGAAAGAGGGTAAAATTGGTCTGTGATCTTTCATTTTCCAAAGACTTATCTGATGTGTGTACCCACCTTATCTCAACACTTGGGGCCATATGCAATTCACTTTTTCACCTGAGTTTTCTCCTTGGTGATATTTTTAAACTTGTCAATAAATTGCATTTTAAGCCAGCAGAAAGCAAGAAAACACTCAAAATAATTTTGATAGTATCTGTACACCTACTTTTTTTTTTTTTTTTGCACTACGTTATATGGAAAGTGAAAGCAGTAACTGAGGTAAAGTTAAGACAGGCCAGTGAGACAAGTGAGAATTTACAAAGCACGGGGAAGGGGATGCAGTCTGCGGTGTATGGGCAGGCAACAGATCTTTTTCTGATCACATCATCAAAAAGAGATATCTCTGGTCGATCTGCCCATACATTACTGGATTAGGGATGTATGAGCACCATTAATTAGATTTGTGAGCTACTGATTGTCCACTGCGGAGTCCATTTTAGTCCTCGCCAAGTTCTGGTTCAACCATCAAATTCTGGTTTGTAGTGTTTAACCAGCTGAGCGGTCTGGACGAGCTCAGCTCGTCCAACACCGCCAGCGGCTGCCGCTCAGGCCCTGCTGGGCCGATTTGAATGAAATAAAAAGCAGCACACGCAGCCGGCACTTTGCCAGCCGCGTGTGCTGCCTGATCGCCGCCGCTCTGCGGCGATTCGCCGCGAGCAGCGGCGAAAGAGGGTCCCCCCAGCCGCCTGAGCCCAGCGTAGCCGGAACAAAAAGTTCCGGCCAGCGCTAAGGGCTGGATCGGAGGCGGCTGACGTCAGGACGTCGGCTGACGTCGATGACGTCACTCCGCTCGTCGCTATGGCGACGATATAAGCAAAACAAGGAAGGCCGCTCATTGCGGCCTTCCTTGTTTGTTCTGGGCGCCGGAGGCGATCGGAAGATCGCCTCCGGAGCGCCCTCTAGTGGGCTTTCATGCAGCCAACTTTCAGTTGGCTGCATGAAATAGTTTTTTTTTTTTATTTAAAAAAAACCCTCCCGCAGCCACCCTGGCGATTTTAATCAGAACGCCAGGGTGGTTAAAAAAGGTAGTAGATGTAGGGCAAATATAGTACGGTATTTGCATTCTATCACCACCCAAGGGAAAATAAATATTGTGGATCTACACAGAGAAGCAGTGATAAAACTTTGAGAAAAGATTCCACTCCTCCAATTGTCCATGTTGGTGAGATTCTCTCTGGCTAAGTTCACAGCTGGGTGCTCCATAGCCTACAAAGGCTATAATGCATTTCAGTGGCCACTAATTTCATAATTGGGGGTCAGACAATCGAGGCCAAGTGTATAGCAGAGCTATTTGGTTTTACCATAGCCACACTAGAAACTGTGACAGGGTTAAGATGGCAATACACTTATGGATTATTTCCCATCGATATCTGGCTTATCCGATCGCTCTGATCGTATATGCTAGAAATCGTTACCGTGGCCGGCCCAATCCATTCTAGTCAATTTTCAGCTTAAATTGGTCAATTGGTCCAGATGGAAGATATTGATCAATGGGGGTTGGGCGTGGCGGCAGATTGATGGCCTGCACTGCATCAAACTCTAAAATGCTGTGGTTGGCATAGAACTTTAAGCATGATCTCTATTAATCTATCGTATAGCAAACCAGAGAACACACACTATCAATTTTTTATTTTTTTTTACTTGCCCGGGTCTTCCTCCAGCTCCCTGAGCATGTCAGAGTCCCTTGCCGTACTCCTGCGGTCCTCCATTCAGCCGCAATCAGCCCTGGTAACTGGCTCAGTGGTGTCAGTCGGTCTTCGCATGCACGGGAGGTCCGCATGTATCAAATGTGGCACGCAGGTACTTGCGTATAGTGTACACGTACAATCTCGCTTGCTCGCTCTCTCGATCTCAATAGAAAATATAAAATGTTCTATTTCTCAGATAAGTCATCATCAATAATTTAAACATACAGTAATAGCTGTGCTTAGTCCACAAAAATGAAATGAACCAATCAAAATTAGTTACTTGTGCTGCTTCAATAAAGCAGTCCCCGTATTTTTAAAGTCAGATATACATATCTGATTGTGACTGTATATATGTGTACACAGGAAGCTCGTGTATATACTAAATAACATCTATGCTGTAAGTATAAAGCCTGATGTGTAGCTGTTTCACTAATAGTCAATAAGATTAAAATAATTCTGCATTTATGCAAATGTATGCACTCTTTGCTCATGAAATCAAATAATTTGATGTTTATTAAAAAAAAAAAAAAAAAAAAAATATTTGTACTCAAACCAAATTTTTTATAACATACCTGGGGCTTCTTTCAGCCCCCTTCAGGCTAATCAATCTCTCGCTTTCCACCTCCATCACCTGGATCTTCTGCTATGAGTCCTGGTAATTCAGCCAGTCAGTGCAGTCCGGCCGCATGCCGCTTCCACAGCCAGGAGTGTTCTGCATCTGCGCAATAGTGCTGCGCAGGTGTAGTACGCTCGCGGCGGAGTGTGTGCGTGCGCACTACGCCAGACTGGCTCAAGTACCTGGACTCTTAGGAGATCCAGGTGGCGGAGGAGGACAGCGAGGGACTGATTAGCCTGAAGGGGGCTGGACGAAGCCCCAGGTATGAATAAAACTTTAATGTCATCTGTCTCAGGTTTACTTTGTTACACAGTAGTACTATACTCTACATATGCACTCTCCACAGAACTGCAGGGAATCCACTGAGAATGTTGTGCACATTGAACACAGAGGTGTTGTCTATCACCCATAAACCTGGTTCAGAGTGTGCATGTGTAATAGAGGAAGAATCTCCTTATCCCCCTGCAGAGTACCTGCACATCACTCTTACATATACCCACAGTTACATTGCCTAGGGCCTGATCCATGTTCTTTGTTCTGGTCTGTACCTTTTACAAGTACTCTTACCAAGGACTACTTTTTAGTCTATGACTAAAGGGAATAAATATGGCAGCCTCCATATTCCTCTCACTTCAGTTGTCTTTTTTAAAATTCCTAAGCGTTGGCAGTTAAGAGACGGATTTCATGTTACATACTTTCAATCAACAAGATTAGGGGAGTCGGTGGATTTTTGTACCGACTCCACAGCCCTGTATATATGTATGTGTTGCAGAAAAAGCCAGATTTCCTAATATCAAGTTGTTTACTAATCATTGTGTATCTTTGTTTGACAGTAATCCTGAAAACTTTAACTCTTTAGCATTTGTATAATATAAAGATGGGTCTGCAGTTTAAAATAAATGAAAATATATTAAAATATGGCTGTCTTTGGATGGACCAGAACAACAATCTTGGAATTCCACTTTCATTATATCATTGCTATAGATAAAGATGGGGGCTGCATAACACTGGCAACAATATTCTGAATTGCTACTGCCGTGGGACAGTCCAGAAACCCTCGCCTCACTTCAGGAGTAATTAGCTGCACAAGGCTGGATCCTAAAGCCCCTAAACTAATCAATTGACTGGCGGCAAACTTTGACCCTACTTGTCTGCCAGTTTCTGCTAGAAACAATTGTGAATGGGTGTGTTTATACACACAAAAACTGGGTAATCAAGCTGAAACAATGTTTACCATTAATCCACAATTTATAGAGCAGAGCTAAAGCACTGAGGATTGTTTTTCAACAGAAATAGAATTTCTTTTTAAAGAGAACCTGTAGTGAAATAAACTTTGTGTTTACCACTTTTAGGCCCAGTGCACACCAAAACTGCTAGCAGATCCGCAAAATGCTAGAGGTTTTTGAAGCAGATTTTCAGAGTGATTCTAGGCATGTTTAGAGAGGTTTTCTAAACATGCCTAGCGTTTTCTGGAGCGTTTTTGTATAGCAGATTTCATATGTTACAGTAAAGCTGTTACTGAACAGCTACTGTAACAAACACCTGGAAAACCGCTCTGATCTAGGGTTTTTCAGAGCAGTTTGAGCTTTTCCTATACTTTACATTGAGGCAGAAATGCATCTGCAAACCGCAAAAGTGCTGCAGGACCCATGTTTGCGGTTTGCTAAACACCTCAAACCGCTGGCGTGCACCATCCCATTGAAATACATTAGCCAAGCGTTTTCACAGGCGGAAGCGGTTTGCGGAACGCTTCAAAAACCGCTTGGTATGCACCAGGCCTTATTCAATGTTAAAAATTTCAGTCGTCTGGCTGCCTCGTTGATCTTCTGAATTCAGTAATGTTACAGACCTGCAGCAAACATGCATCTGAAGTTAGGATTATATCGGCACGCCTGATTTGCATAAGTGTTCTGGCTCAGTGTAGCAGGAAGTATGAGAACAAGTATGGCAGTATTATCCATGTGCATTTATCCATATTTCTCTCTAACTTCAAGTCTTCTTCATTGGGGAATTACATGGTTTGTGAAAGTATACATTTGTTGCTGCCAGAGCACACCTCCTATTTGTACGTGTGCAAGGAACACATGGAGAAACTCTGACCTGTCAGTATTTGTTCCTCAGTTTTTTTCACTGTTGCTAACGGTAAATGATGCATTATTGCTCATATACCAGGTTCTGCCAGATGAGCTCATTTTTGTGGACTACAATGTGTTCTACATGCTTAGTATATCTAGCATAAAATGTATAGCTTGTTGTGGGGCTCACCTGTACATACTTTGCCACTAAGTACATTATTATTTGGACTCTTTATTCGGTTATGCTCTAAGCTTTGAGTACATGCTGGGTTTCAGCTGTCATTATTGGATCTCAGGCTGGAAATGAAAGGATAAATGAAGCAAAAAGGTTATGGAGGCTGCCATATTTATTTCCTTGTAAGCAATACCAGTGGCCTGGCTGTCCATCTGAGCCTCTGCCTCCAATACTTTTAGCAGCAGATCAGGTGATTCTGGCATTCAGATCTGATAAGATTAGCCTCATACTTATGGTGTGATTCAGACACTACTGCAGCCAAATAGATCAGCAGGGCTGCCAGGCAACTGATATCATTTTAAAAGGAAATATGGCAGCCTCTATTCTTCTCACTTCAGTTATCCTTTGATGTCCAGGATATGGGTTGCTTGATATGCAGCTTCCCATCAAGCTGCATTAAAACCCTGTCTTATTTTTTTTTATGCCATATACTGCATGTTTATTAGCTCTTCTCACTGTAACATGTGTACCAGATTAAAGATGGGTACACACCTCAGATAAATCTTTGAAAAATGAAAGATCACAGACCGATTCTACCCCCTTCCATGTAGTATGAGAGACATACCTACACAGTCTATTCTATTCAGCTGAACTCCCCATCAGACAGAAATCTTTGCAAGATGCTGCACACAAAGATGCTGTACACATTCAAAAGATCAGTATCTGCAAAAGATCAGTTCCTGCAACTTGCATTCATAGTCTATATCTGCAGATCCCATACACACCTTGTTTAATGGACATCCATCTGCAGATCAGAAAATCATCTGCATATCTGAAGATTTATTCTGGTGGATCTGATCTGCAGATGAATATCCGTTAAACAAGGTGTGTATGAGATCTGCAAAGATCATAGACTATGAATGCATTTTGCAGGAACGGATCTTTTGCATGTGTACAGCATCTGTGTGTGCGGCATCTTGCAAAGATTTTTTTCTGATGGGGCACTCAGCTCAATAGAATAGACTGTGTAGGTATGCTCTCATACTACATGGAAGGGGGTAAAATTGGTCTGTGCTCTTTCATTTTCCAAAGACTTTTATCTGATGTGTGTACCCATCTTTAGCCTCTTTGAATTGGGCGTATTTCAGGGCCATTCTTTTGGTCCTAGTAGGCATAATTATTTTTGTCTCTTGGTCCTTACAAAAGGTTATTTTAAACTCACTGCTTCTTATACTGTTAACCTGTAATAATCATAATTCATGGTGTTTCTGTATCACGTGGAATTGTTTACAAGACTGTTGCCACTTATTTATGGCTTTTATTTAGCCAGGTTACAGTTATATTGAGTATCTTTTTAGGATGGAATAAAAATCTATTTTTGTTCTGGAGTTGAATGGTGTGTGTAAAGTACTGCTTCTCATGAACATGCACATTTCACATGTGCTGAATTTAAACTCCGGTTTGTGTAACAAGATTTTGTTTACCCCAATCCTCTCCGCCCCTTTATTTTACAGCAATCACTTGTCAAACTTTTCTGTCATTGTTTAGACTATAATAGTCCTCAATTCACTAAGCTTTATCAAACACTTCAGCAAATGTTTGATAATTTACCTTATGAGTAAAATCTAATTTTAAGTTAAGGTGTTATAGATTTTTCAAATGTTTTATCGATAAAATGTTCAACAAATCTATAACTCCTATAGTGAATTCAAAACTAGATTTTTTTTTTCTCATGAGGTAAATTATCATAGTTTGATAAAGTGTTTGATGAAGCTTAGTGAATTGAGGCCAAAAAACGTCATGACTCTGGATAGACCTGGGCAAAACTCTCCACAGTTGTACCTAAAGGAACAAAATACTTTTCTGTGCCTTAACACATCAGACCTCCTAAAGGGAAATGTTGGTCCACTTGATTTTTACCTGGGAAGCATGTGAGACCAGGGGTCAGACCAGGGATTAAATTGGGACAATCTCATTATGGCCCATACTCACGGGCTACAATTGTCGCCCGTGAGTATTCGGCGTTGCACGGGCACGCACCCCGAACTGCCGCTCGTCGCTGATGTCGCCAGGCGATTGAACCGCTCAATCGCCTGGCGACAGTCGCCGCCGCAACTCTGCCACAACTGTCGCTAGTCCGCGTGAGTACGTGGACTAGCGACAGCAACAAGATAGGTTTAGATTGGGCTTCCGGCGGGGGGGAGGAGCAACAGCGACAGCTTCCGCCGCATCAGTTGCCAGGTCCATCCGCCGTGTGTATGCGGAGGGACCTGGCGACGAGCTGTCGCCGGCCTGTCGCGCACACGCTCATGTGTGCTGGCGACAGGCCAAAACAGTTGCCCGTGAGTATGGGCCATTACTTATCAGTGCTCAAACCCACTAGCAGCCTTTTCTAATCGCTAGTGATTTTGAAAAAGCTCTTGCTAATGGAATTCTATGGGGGATTTTTATAACCTCACTCAAGTGGGATCACACCCATAGCATTACATTAGCAAGAGCTTTTCAAATCACAAAGCCCTCAGAAAAGCGCTCCTAGTGGGTTTCTGGCCTCAATTTGCTCACATGTATAAGCATTTCCATGACATGCTTTTTATATAATAATAAAAATAGATTGGACTTTGGGTGCAGTGCACCATGGTACTGTAGCTTGAAGGTTCTGGGTGTGGGTTGATCCATATTGTATTAAAAAACCATGACGTTCAACTTTAACATGTGGAAAAAAAACTGAATCCAGATGTCTGGCAGATGATTTGGGGATGGGTAACTTAACTAGTGAATGAAGGAATTATAAATTTGGAAGATTACCAATGGCGAATGTGCATGAAACCAAATTTCCCCCTTTTATAAATAATGCCCTTTGATCATCTGTTCCTACAGATGATCACAAATTTGGTTCACATGGCTGCATCTGATCTGATTAAAGAGAACCAGAGACGAAGCACCCCCATGTATTTTATTACATTTATCAGTGGGAACATGACAGTAAACACCTACCCTGCTTTTAGTTTTATTCTTCTCTGCCTAATCTGTCATCAGCTGAGATAAGAATCCCCGACTGAGCATTCAGTCTAGGTTTGACCTGGAATCATTACAGATGAGTTATGCTGGGGATACACGGTACGTTTCTGTACCGTGTATCGATCGGCTGATCCAGCCAGCTGATAATATTCAGATGGCCCGATTAAGCCGCTCGACCCGCGCCCGCTTGATTCCCGCCGGCGGACAATGGCAGGGAATCGAGCGGCTGATAAGGGCCACCGGCGGGGACGAGCGGGAATCGATCCGGACGAGTGGGGACGCGGCTGGAGTTGATCCGGCGGCTAATCGGCCGCCGGATCGACCCGTCTATGCCCAGCATCAGTCTTCTGTGGAGTCTTTTCAAGCCCAAGCCTGCCCCCTTATGGCTCAGCTTTCCTGCTTTGCATACTTAGAGCTCTAATGACATGGGAGGGGCTGCTGCTGCCGAGAAGACTCTGAAACAGACAAGTGTATCTGTGTGCACTGTGCAGCCTGTCATTATCTACTGTATGCAGTTTAATTTCTATGAGAGACACTTCCTACAGGCAGCCACACGGCATGCCAGAATAATAAAGTTGAAAGCACACAGATGAAAGGCTGCAGCAGCCTTGCTTGTCTGTAGTCTCATAGAGGCTAGACAGCACATCCAGAACAGCTTATAACCTGGAAGGAGAAGGGATATGAGACAGCGGCCAAATTGGTTTTTTTTCCTGGAGCAATAATGGATAAAAAAAAAAAACACTCAAAGGCACACCAGAGTGGTGAAATTATCAGGTAGAGCATTTATTCTTTACAAGCTATCAACTGATATGTTTATTTTGTGTGAATCGTTCATCTCTGGTTCCCTTTAAAGTAAGCAAGTCCGGATAAATGCTAGGAACCAGGTAGCCGATACTCCATAATAAATTACAGCTTAATACAAAGGAGTCCTAAAATTCAAATTAGTTCCTTGATTGGACAGACTGACTTCTCAAACCTTCAGTAATTTGTCCAGCCAGGGAGCACTGTGACTTGGTCCATTTGAGGTCAGTCTTCTTTCCGTGATGCGGATAAAATATTGTGTATATGGAAACTCCATGCTAAATTGTGCAGCTGTCATCTGTCAGTACTTATAGAGGCTTTCAGAATGTAATAAATGTTAGCCACTTTCTTATAGATGACAGCTGCTAATCCCAGTAACTCTAATAGCATGTCAGCATTGAGAGACCTTGCAGGCCGCAGTTGTGTCCCTTTAAAAAAAAAATCCAAAAAAAAAAAAATCCCTTGTGTGACTTGTCCGGCCAGATTGTCAAGTTGCAGTGGGCTAGGGGCTAACACAAAGCAATGCTGTTTCATCTCTTTCCTTTTAACATGAACAAAAATAGTGCTCCTTTGTGTTGTATAGTCTCCTGGAAGATACACTTGACTCTATCTTTACATCAATACAGTATGCTTGTCTTTTTTTTTTTCAACAGGTTCTGAACTTATGACTTTGTGTATTTTATCTTGTCTTGCTCCTGCTCTGTGTAATGTCATTGGGTTTATGTTCCCATCAGTTGCAAGCATAACAAATGGCTAGTGCCGTCTTCGTTCAGTTGCCTTTGATTTCTAGTGAAATTACCCCCTTAAAGTACAGCAAAGGAAACTGGTCTACATCAGGACATGTTCTATATGTAGGACACTAAGAGATGAATAATAGGCGAAGTCCTTGTTTTTGTTAATGTAAACTTGTCAGTAAGGCTTTGAGGTCATTGTTAGTGTATGTAAATGGAACTTATTCCCTTGAATATGTCACCTGAGCTGTATGGGCAGAAGATTTGTGTGATCATTCTACAACCTCCTGCAGTCATAGATCATAGTGCATCAGAGTAAATGAGGCTACATAACCACAACATATTTGCAGGTGTTTCTTCTAATGAACAATAAAGAGACTCTCACATTGTTGGTAGGTGTGATCTCAGCTTGGATGCACTCCTCATTTCAATGCAGTATGTCAGTTTTGGGCACCTACTGATAAAATGGGTTGGAGAGTGAGACGAGGAGACAGATTAAAATATGTGCATACGCTACACTGAGGACCGTAACTGTCCATGACTGGTTGTCAGACAATCGTTCATTAGAAAAAACGTTTTGTACATCATATCATTCACAGATGTTAGTCATTTGTCAGAAATTGTTCATATGCAGTATTTTTTTAACTAGTGTGTATTCTATTTAATAGCTTTAATAAGACAAAGCAGAAAGGTGTGCACACATGCAGAATTCTTAGGGTGACACTACCAGCATCAAGTGGTGGGCAGAAGCATCACTAGGGTACACCAGTATGTACTGTCTTTATGGCTGGAGGAGCAGGGATGATGGAGCAGTTGCTACTTGTGTATACATGCTACAGTCTGTACAGGGCCATCTCAGGTGAGTTACCCTAGCATACAGTATGTGTCTTAACAGCAATTTATCTTTTCAAGTACCACTGCAACGGTTTCTGGATAGTCCAGAGGCTTCCCATAGCTTCTTACACTCCACTGTTACAGCAAAGGGTCCTCCTAAACTTCATCTGGAGCCTGTCGAATTAATCCTCTTCCCGCTATGCTCCAGGCTGTGGACGAGTGCATCCCGACTTAGCATGTGCGTGTCACATCCTTGTGTTATTAGGCATGTGCATACATGCACATGCCCATTTGGAATATACTGGTAAACGGCTGGGAGCACAGCCAAATGAGTATTATTTGACGAGGATAACCAGGATTACCAAGGTAAGTATTTATTAAGCTGCTTCAGAAGAACTTTAAGAATATTGTTTTTGCATTGACAGTAATTATTTTTGATACTTTCGTATTATCTTGTATGGAAAATTTGGCAGCTTTTTTTAAAAGTTCTGGTTGATCCCCCTAGCCAGATCTAACCATTTTTGGAAAGCTGAAAGTCCCGGCTTTCATTTGCACTGGGTCCAGAGTCAATGCAATGCCCCATTCCCAAGTTAGGGGGGTTTGGGGACGGGTGTCCCCTGCACTTTGCTGCAGAGAGCACTTTGGAATTGAGTCTCCTGCCCATGCCAGTAAGACAGAGGAGATGAGGATGCATAGCTGTGCTGCTCTACATCTGTATTGAGACCCGGGGCACTTGACATATGTTTTGAAGACTCACAAATTTATGCGGCGAAGGAAGAAGACCTACCGGGTGTGCTGCTTATAATCCTGTCTGGTTATTCCCGTACTTCTGTAATTACACTTTCTGCAGCCAAGTTCAGGGGACACCCCTCCTTCAAAACCCCATAACTTGGGAACTGAACATCATACTGACTCGCAACCTGGTGCAACAGAAAGCCGGGACTGGTTTCCAAAAATAGTCATATCTTCCTGGTGGAGCCAACAGAACTTTAACGAAAACCAGCCAAACTTTCCAGATGGGATAATACGTAAGTACCTTGTTTTTTTTTTTTTGTTTTTTTTTTTGTTTTTTTTTAAAGGGAACCTAAACTGAGGATATGGATTTTTCTTTTTAAAATACCATTTGCTCGACTCTCCTGCTGATGCTGTGTCTTTAATACTTTTAGCCACAGCCCCTGAACAAGCATGCAGATCAGGTGCTCTGACTGAAGTCAGACTGGATTAGCTGCATGCTTGTTTCAGGTGTGTGATTCAGCCACACTAGAGCCAAAGATCAGCAGGACTGGCAAGTAACTGGTCTGTGTTTTTTTGTTTTTTTTGTTTTGTTTTTTAAAGGAAACCTCCATATCCCTCTCAGTTAAGGTTCCCTTTAAATAGTTAAAGGGGCACTACGGCGAAAAATTTTAAAATGTGCAAACAGACAAGTAAGACAGTAAAATGAGCCATAAATTTTTCTCCTATGTTGCTGTCACTTACAGTAGGTAGTAGAAATCTGACAGAAGTGACAGGTTTTGGACTAGTCCATCTCTTCATGGGGGGATTATCTGGGATTTATTTATTTTCAAAAGCACTTGGTGAATGGCAGTTGCTCTGTCCAACTGCCAAAAAACTGTGTAGCGAGCAGGGAAGCAGGCCAGCATCATTGTTTAAATCTTTTTTTAGGGAATATCTTTATAAAGAATAAAGGCCTTACTGAGAATCCCCTATGAAGAGATGGACTAGTCCAAAACCTGGCACTTTCTACTACCTGCTGTAAGTGACGCAACATAGAAGAAAAGTAATTTATGGCTCATTTTACTCTGGAAAAATGTACTTATTTGTCTGTTTGCACATATTTAAAATTTTTAAAAAATTGTCGCCATAGTGCCCATTTGAAACCGTTTCTTGCTTATATAAGTTAGTTGCTTAGATATCAAAGAAGTTTGTTGGCAATCAAGTATTAAATATGATTTCCTGGAGTAAACTAAAACAGAACAATAACGGGCAGAGGTGGACCTACTTTGTGCCATCATTTGGCAGTTGTGGTGTAAGAATTGCAAACTGCCACTTGCATGTTTTGTGTTGCCATTTGTATCTGGCAACCAATCACTATGCTTAGTGATGGTACGTACACACGGGTTACAACTGTCGCCGCAACCACGTGGCACAAACGTGTTGCGGCGACAAGACCCCCGTGTGTACAATGCGCGCGCCATGAACCGTCTCTAGTCTGAGCTGTCGCCGGGCGATTGACTTGGGCAATCGCCTCGACACAACTGTCGCTAGTCCGCCGTGTGTATGCGGACTAGCGACAGCAACTCCATACACAATGTATGGAGCTTCCGGCGGGGGGGAGGAACCTTCGGCAACAGCTTCCGCCGTGTCTCTGCCTTTGGGCAGAGACTTGTAGACAGCTGTCGCACGGGCGGAGCTGTCGGCTGTCGCGTGTGCGCCCCCTGTGCGCTAGCGACTAGCCACTTTTGTCCCCCATGTGTACGTAGCTTAATGGCCCATACTCGCAGGCTACAATTGTCGCCACAACCACGTGGTGCGCGTGTTGCGGCGACAGGTGAGTATGGTGCGCGCAACCCGAACCGTCGCTTGTCGCTGCTGTTGCCAGGCGATTGGCGTGGTCAATCGCCTAGCGACAGTTGCCGCCGCAACTGTCGCTAGTCCGCGTGTATGCGGACTAGCGACAGCAACCTCTATTCAGAACACTGCACTTCCCGGGGGGTGGGGGGGAGGAACGTTGGCGACAGTTTCCGTCACACCGCTGATCCCTCTTCTGCGTGTGTACGCGGAGGGACCTGTCGCCGGCCTGTCACGTGTGCTAGCGACAGGCCACAAATGTAGCCCGTGAGTATGGGCCATAAGCGTGCTATGGGGAAGCACACCTGTCCCCTTAAAACCATTTGGATGGTTGATGGAGGTCACTGTCTTGGGCAAGAAAGAAAGTGCCTGTCAGAAGGGTTATGAGCCCCCTCACAACTGGCATAACAAACAGCGTTAAAAGCAAACCTGGTGGAAAATTGATGTTGCAATATTGCTATCCTGTTTTAAAAATGCCACTTGCTGGCTGTTGTACAGATCTTTTGGCTTTAGTTTTGTGTGAGTCACGCACCTGTAACAAGCCTGCAGCTGTTTGTCAGTCACAGTCACCTGCGGTGCATACCCATCCTGCATGTCTGTGATTCACAATATATATTTCCATAATACTAACCTCTCCTAATTAGTGGCACATGTTCAGTACATAAGCTAGGTTCCCAGCAAGTTAGTCAAGACTGGCACTTTCCATGTTCCTGTCACTTCAGACAGGAATTTCTCTTCTAAGCACAGTTTCTTTTAGTGTTCTCACTACGGAGGCTAGTTCTTTGTAGCACTGTTTACACCACCTGATAATCCTGGCAAAGTAATTCACCACAGTCAAGAAACCATTGAGTCTTCCTTTCTGCATCGACATCTGAAAGGTTTAGGTCTTCAGTACAGTCACGTGAACTGCTGATGTACATATGACAGATGTGAGTTAAGGTGCCCATACACTAGTTCGATATTTCCCGGAAGATTTGTTTATTAGAATTAAATCTACCAGAGAGCTATGCTGCAACGTGGTCACCTGATCGTATTTTCGGTCATGTTTCGGGCAAAAACTATTGAGCAGGCTGAAAAGTTTTTACTTCAAAGAAAATGGTCTGAAGTGTGGCGTTCCATTTTTGGGTTACCAAAGGACCCCTGGTTGGTTTCCCCTTGGTGAGTGTTGCAGCAGAGCTCACACTTGCCTATCTGCTGGCACTCCTCCTCTGTCTTCTCTCCATCGTCACCAGGGCACCTGTACCTGGTGACCTGATGTCATGTAACGTGCGTGTCACGGCTACAGGCACCCCGGTGATGGAAAGATTATGCAGGAGAAAGTGCGTCGGTGGATAGGGGTTCTGTCTGATGGTCAAATCATGTGGCTATCTATAAGTGTATGGCCACCTGAGCTGTTGGGGATGGACACTAGTGGGAAGTTTTGGACAAGTCATGGAGGGACATGAACGGTGCCTTGTGAGGACTGCTGTTACTTGGCTTGTGCTTCAGAACAGCAGGCATGTATTCTCACACTGAGGGGTACAAAATACTGAAATGCATTATAATTGCAGTATTGGGGGCAGTTTAGCAGTGAGTCAGTATATTTAGTTTCAAAATAGTATTTATTAATTTTGCAACTGCCAGACTTGCTTATTTTGACTTAATCTGTGCATTATCTAGTCGTATACATATTTGAGATTTTTCCCACTTTAGCTGTTGATCAATAAATGTGATAAGATGGCAGCAAAAAAAAAAACAAAAAACAAATCGCTACCACATTTGCAAAGTTGAAGAAAAATCATTAACCAATGAAGTAGGTTGAGACTGGATAGAAGGAGAGTAAAACTTGAGTAGGTTGTGATCAGACAGTGGGATGGAAGAGTTGATGAAGTTGGATAGGAAACGGCATTTAGGCCTAGTGCACACCGGAGCGTTTCCGCTGCTGTTTGCGATCTGCTTGCGGGTGCGGATCCGCTAGGGTAATGTATTTCAATGGGCTGGTGCACACCAGAGCGGGAGGCGTTTTACAGAAACGCATACTCCCGGGTTGCTGCAGATTTTGGATTGCGGATGCGTTTCTGCCTCAATGTTAAGTATAGGAAAACCGCAAACCCCTCTGAAAAACGGCACTTCAGAGCGGTTTGCCAGGCGTTTTTTGTTACAGTAGCTGTTCAGTAACAGCTTTACTGTAACAATACATGAAATCTACTACACCAAAAGCGCTACACAAAACCGCAAAGCGCTAGCTGAAACGCTGCAGAAAAATAAGAAAAAGCGTTTCAAAATCTGCTAGCATTTTGCGGATCTGCTAGCGGTTTTTGTTGTGCACCAGGCCAAAGTGAAGATTGGGTTGCGTGTGGCCATTAGCATGGGTTGCAGTGGTGGGCCAAAGTGTAAGGTCAAGGGAGGTGGTAATGATCTTAGAGACACAGGAGTTGATATTGTCAATTAGGATGTTGTGTATACAATGGTATACATAATCTAGGCATTAGTACGTAATACAGAATTGGTAGATATAGTAATTAGTGACAAATGTAACAAAATGTATAGCTATTTTCTAGACCAAAAACTATTAGTGAGCCCTGTCCTTGCGAGCTTACAATATTTAAAGGAAAAGGGGAAAACGAGGAGTGGGAGTAGTATACAATACGCATACCTAGGGGAAGTGTTTTTGACTTTACCCTTTCTTGACTTTCAGCAAAATTGGGCCTAGTTGGTGCAAACTCTTATCTTTGTGTGGCAACAATGTAAAATATTAATATGTAGAAAGCATTGATCTCTTTTATACCAGGTTTATACTTTTTCTTAAAGCTATAGCCATATCAGATTTTCAAACGCTTAGCAAATATTAGCAGGAGATAAGCAGGTAAAGTCCTAGTTCTGTGAAATGTGGTTCTCTTCATAGCTCTGCAGCTGGCTGATGCCGTCCCAGGAGACCTGCATTCATGTGGTTTCTTGCTGTGCACATAATTAAATCCTGAGATAAATTTGATGGAAACTACCATGAAATTCATTGATTGTTATTAGCTGCACTAAACACATTCTTACCAGTTTTGTTTCTTCAGCTATGCAGATTGTAAAATGTTTTCTAATTAGTGTGGTCTTTTAAATGTTCATTTAATGTCTTCTTCTTTACAGAAAACCATTTTTCTTCATTTACATCTTCATTACTTTGTGTTATGGTTGTTCATGCATGCAAGTTATTGTTGGCCTGGGCACCAAGATTGTTCTTTTATGTCTACAGAAATGTGTGTTATGGCTGATCGTTTTGCTCATGCTGTAGTCTTCTGAAAGGAGGTGATTTTACTGTCATCATTTCTACCTACTCTTTGTCATGAAACCCATGAAAGAATCTCATTTAAACCTCACGAAGATTGCATCGACTGCTAATTTCAACTTTAAGAGAAAACATGTTTTATTTCTCAGATAATAAGCATCATATCCAACCGTAATAACCAATCAAAAAACAGCAGCACAAGGGTGATGAGAAGAACACCCTAAAAAAAGAAACTGATACAACAGGAGCCCAAATGGTGCAGTATGTAACATAAATGGGAACAGTAGTAAATGTGGCAACGTGGGTACCCACAAAGGTGAGGTTGCATGAGAGCAACCAACCTCTAGATGCAGGTGGAGATGCATAACCCGATTGCACTCCTATGCCCAGGAAGCTGGGTACAGTTACACTCCTAAAAATCAATGATTAGGTCCTCAAAGGTGGCTGCAACCACGTGGTGACCAACCTCAGCCCTCGCGTTTAGGATGAACAGCACAAAGTGGGTATGAGGTCCCCAAGGGTGTATACAACTGAGTTAAAAACTAAAATGAAGAAACAGGAGGTGGCTTACCTCCATAACAAATTCATATAAACTATAGATGCAAATGTGTTTTTTTTTGTTTGTTTTTTTTTATCACTCGAGATTTATTCATTTTTATGCAACTTGGAATTGTGACTGATTAAAGCTACTGCATTGGATTCATCCAATTTGCACAAATGTGCATACAATGAACCTCCAATTTTCATCAGTTTGCAATTACTAGCATTTCATTGACCCTCTCTGAGTGAAAAGTTCCTTCTGAAAATGTAAGCCCCACCCAGGAGGCAGTCCTTAGGACTGCCAAATCAAAGCTTCTACCAGCTGACTGGTTTAAACAGTAGCTGCCAAATACTTTTTTTCAGAGGTAAGGGGGAGGGAGTGGAGTTTTCACAGGCTGAGAGGTGTAGATACAGAGCAGCTTGGCTGTGTAATGAGCAGAATATGGCTGCTCTCATTTGATCACAGGAAGAAATAATCCTATACTGTTGAAGCTGTTTACAGCTAGATTTACTGTTCACCATCTAAACTTTAGATAAGATAGACAAGTTACTTGCTATAGTTAGTGTTTCATCTCTAATCCGCTTTTACCTTTTTGTTGGCGATTTTCAAAACCTGAACTTATCTTATGCTTAGGTTTTACATGCACATAAACAAAGTAGTCAGGATGAAAATAGTTTGCAATTTTCCCTTGTAATGCATAGAGTCAAACTGAAAACTAATAGGGAAAATTAAAATTTTCTCAAGAATTGTTGAATTTTCTCACAAATATTAATTGGGTACATTTTGGGTAAACAAGCCATTTCCTTCATCAAAATACAATAAATTAAGGGGTGTGCTGCATACTAAAGATTTTGGTTCCAATGTCATTAACTAAATGTCAGTACCCTTGTTACTTGTGGTTGCGTAATACTGGTCATGTCTGAAACTTACTAATCCATAGTTTTCTGCTTTCTGAGGTAAGGTCTAGTGCCCCTCCGCTAACATCTCAATGTTTCCAGGGACTGCTCAGCCGATCATGTGATTTATAAAGGTGGCCATATGTTACCATCACGCACCCAATCAAGCATGTCAGCCCTACATCTTGCAGCATGTCCGATCATGTGACCAATTTTGTTTCCTGATGTATGGCCACGTTAAGAGAAAAGGCAGTCAGCATGTTTGCCTCACAACAGTGTCTTCTGCCAGGTTTGTTTATAAAGTGGTAATTTTAGTTTTGTCTTCTCACCTGTGCATAAACACCATTTCAGTAGACAAGGGTACCTGTGACGTATTGTACATCTACAGTACTTCTGTCTTTTACTCTTATATTTTGAAATATGTTATAAACATTTGTGGTCAGGGAATTACTGGATATATTGGAGTGTATCCTCATCTGTGAAAGTAAGAGCTCCACTATTGAAGAACAAAGAGCTGAGGTGCCATAACTCAGACTGAGAGTTAAGAGAGTATTGACATCAGCCTTTAATGCTGTTATCCCTTTGTCTGGAGAAAATAGCCAATACATCAAACAGAAGAAAGCAGGCTGGTGTGTCTGGATGCCGACAAAAGACCTCACTATGCCCTGGCACAAGAGGTGTGCGTCCACATTCTCCAAACATTTGACTAAAGTCTGTGTATAAATTATATGCTGGGCTTTCTAGCACTGGAATGTAAACTATTTCTTTCAACTAACCTATTACAATCATGACATTAGATTCACATCTTATGTACGTTATCTAATAATCTATAGTTCTACTCTACAACAAGAGAAACTAAGCATATGCTGGAAGAATGCGTAATTCATGTCTTGCATACGTACAATACAATAACATTTGTAAGGCTCTTCTCTCTCCTAGGACTCAAAATGCATATGTGTCAGTACTAAGGGCCAAAGGACACCTTTTGGCTCCTCTAGCCAGTGAGTGAGTTTCCTGCATGCAGATTCGCATAGCCAATACAAGTGAATGGGCCTGTTTCCACTTGTCAGTTTTCCTGAGCGTTTTTCTGTGCAGGATTTTTCTGCACGGCAGAGCCCTCAGAATTCGCCTGCGTGTGGAATGCATGCGAATTGCCGCTAATGTATTTAATAGAGAAATCGCCTGCGGCTTTGGTATGCGAATTTTCATGCAAATTCACATGGAAATCAATGGAAAAGCACACCAGCACTGCCTTGGTTAAATTCGCATACAGCGTCATCCATGCGAATTCACGTGCGAATTCGCATGAAAATTCGCATACACCCGCGTGCGAAATTCGCATCTGCATGCAAATTTTTACCGCGGCGATTCGCACCGCACAAGTGGAAACGGGCCCTTACTTTCTCAAGGCTTTCAGAGGAGGATCGGAATGGGAAGTGAAAGACACCTGGCTCCTCTTTATGGTGTGAAGAGAAATAGAGAAAATACATCTGGCACTGCTGATTATGGCAAATAAAGCTTGGTCACTTTATTCAATGTTTACACATGCATAATTTACACTAAATTCTGAAACCTATTGGGTGATGACAGAGGTTGGCTGTTGCAATGCCAGGCAGCCGCTTTCCACCCTGCAGCGCTTCTTCCAAGGCTGCATGCACCAGCCACCCACTGTCATCACCTGGTATGTCTTAGAATATGTTGTAATAATGCATGCGTAAACACTGAATAAAACAACTCTGCATAATTTGCCATAATCGGCAGTGCCAGATGTCTTTGCTCGATTGCTCTTTTCACTTAAAGAGAAACTGTGACCAAGAATTGAGCTTCATCCCAATCAGTAGCGGATACTCCCTTTTACATGAGAAATCTATTCCTTTTCACAAACGGATCATCAGGGGGCGCTGTATGGCTGATATTGTGTGAAACCCCTCCCACAGGAGACTGTGAGGACCATTTTCCCGGCAGTTTCCTGTCTGTGAACTTCGTTGCATTGTGGGAAGTAGCTGTTTCCAAATGGTTAAAAAAGCAAGCAAAAGGGACTTCCAGTGGCATAACCTGCCAGCAGTAAAAATGTCACCATGTGATAAATGTCAGAATGTAAGTCAGGGAGAGGAAAGCTTTTACAATGGGCAAACACTGACTAAATCATTTAAACATAATTATTGTAAAAATGAAGCACTTTTTTTATTACATAATTTTCACTGGAGTTCCTCTTTAAGTTGTTTACTGATCCCTAGCATGCTGTAGCATAGCAACACATACCAGAAGTACTCAAATGGTCCATTTGTAGTGCCGGCTGCAAACTGCATTCTTTGACTGTTGTGTTGTTTTTTTTCCCTCAAGGATAACCAAATTCGAGGAAAGCTAGAACCTCAGTATGGTTGCCTCTGTTTGTTGTTACTTCTAGGACTGTGTCACACATGTGACTGGATGGCTAGCGACTAGTTTCTTAGTCACTAGTGACTGGTTTCTGAGTCTAGTCACTTGTGCTTGCAACTTCCTTCAGTTGTATTGAAGTCCAAATGCAATTAATAGTTGCTGCAGTGTGATTTATCACCCAATTGAATTGGCTCCCAGAGAGATTTATCTTCACTAATAAGAGCCCAGACACCAATAATGACCTGGTTAGGCAATACCCTTCAAGCTGTCTAAAATGTATATAATGATGGGACTGCAAAAGATGGCTTGTAGAAAATAATTCTAGTTATTGTGTACTCAGAATAAGAATATGTTATGTTAGTGAGGGCCAGCAATGCTGGCATCCACAGACTTGCAATGATCTTCTATTCTTGGCTGATGAACTTCCCCCCCCCCCTCTCTATATAAAACTTTAGTGTTCCAACCCTCATGATAGTGTAGTCTACTTGTGGCCGTTATGGTGTATGTTCTCTGAGCTTATAAAATTCTTTGAACAGCACATATTTTCTCAAGTAGCTGTTTATTTCTGCAAATGGCTACTTATCTGGTTTTTGGACAGTGATGGGTCAACATGCACAAGACTTATCCTAATTTCGACTTACTAATGATATTTAGCGTTTCTATGTCTACATTGAATGTGGACAAAATACACTATTAATTTCTCTCAATCTGTGCCGGTTGCCTGTTTTGTTTCAGTAAGGCAAGCCTTGACTTCATCCATCAATATTTTACCTTTCATTTGTGGCTGTCATTTGTATAGTAAAAGAAAACTCTTATCTTAATTGCCAATGGTTCTGGTTTCAGACTGTTGCGCTGAGACTGTCATCAGTGTTGCTCCTGAACACACTGGAATAAGCAAAGTGTGGTGGGCTTGTCACACTTCAGCACCCTTTCTGTGAGTGGAAATGACGTTCTCATGCGGATATGCTGCTTGATGAGAATTTAAGTCTTAAGCCTCATACACATGAGGTACAAATGTCTGCTTGCAACTGCAGACAAGAGATGCGTCCCACAGCCGGAAGCTCCCTTCTGGCTGTGGGTAGCTGTCGCTAGTCCGCACATACACACGCGGTACGCGTCGCGGACTAGCGACGGGCGCGTGCCTCATACACACGGGGGACCTGTCGCCGCAACATGCGTGTGCCATGTGTTTGTGGCGACAGTTGTGCCCCGTGTATATGAGCCAGAAGTCCGCAAGGCTGTGATTGAAATGAAGGATGCTGCATGCAGTCTCTTGGTGTTACTTGCCTGTTGTCTTGAGCAATGTGATGGTAAATAATCATGCAAAATAATGGTCCTTTGTCAGTTGAATGCACGGTATATGTGAATACAATGTTATTCAAGCTCTCACTTACTTCCAACGCTGGGGTTAAACTAGCCTAAAATCCGTGTTGATCAGCTTAAAACATTATGCGCCACTCTTTGGCGATGTCAGAGGCCACTGTCCTAAAGTGTAAAGCTCAACACACCATACAATCTTGGTTGTACAGATTTACCAAATCTATGTAGTATAAGGGCCAACAGATTGAAAATACCTTGAATGATTAATTGGATAAGCTCTTATACTACATGAAAGTGGTAAGATTGAACAACCTAGATCGTATGGTGTGTTGAGCCTTTGCCTTTACAAGACCAGCACAGCCAATGCAGCAGGAGGTCAGGTGTGTAAAGAAGACCTGAAGTCCATCAGTCAGGTGTGTAAAAAAGACTGGAGTCCATCAGTATAAACATCCTTTGTTTCTGCTAAATGTTTTGAGAGCGCTAGTACATTCTCAGTTACAACCAGGGGTTGGTATTTAGTTATATCATGTATGTGATACATTATTATTTGCACTGTTGTGAATTGGATTTGCTAACCTTTAAATGATCCATATAAGAGGCCACTTATACTGCCTTGTTACCGGGGAAGGGTTCCATTTGTTTAGATTAGTGTTTTTTCTGTATAGTGAAATCCTTAAGATACATGAATTGTTACAACATAGTAAGTTCACACTTCTGAGCTTCTGTTTTACTTTATTTGCAGTATTTGTAATGAGCTGAAGCTTAGCTAATTACTGAAGATTACAGGAGATTGGCCCTGACCTTTCTGAGATGCGTGAATAATCAATATGTAGTTGTCTGAGCTCTGAGACGGTCCTCGTGCTCCTCCAGATTAACCCATCATGTACAAAGTCCTCTCATTCCCAAATAACCTTTCTAATGCATGTATTTGATTTGTAAAACAAAAGCCTTTAAGATGGCCATATACTTAGAAATCTGATGGTAGTATCTGCTGCAAATCTGCCAGATGCCTGTCAAGTCGAATCTGACAGGAATCTATCTGATGTGTGCCACACACTAGGAACAGATTTCCAATAGATTTTATAAAGAAATCTATTGGAAATCTCCAGTATTGAAAATCGATCTAAATGCATTATTGCACCATTAGATCCAATGCAACTCTATGGGCCATCTATCTGCTGCCAGCAGCAGATCAACCTAGATTTTCTATCCTGTCAGATCAGCTAATCGATCGATTTGCGACCAATTTGATTTGAAAGAATAGATTTCTGATAGATTCTATAGAATCGATCAATGGCTGAAATCGACTAGTGTATGGGCCCCTTTATGTGTATTGATCTGACAACGTACAATCACATCTTTTGGAAACCTTGAGATTGTGTGTGTTTTTTTTAATGGTCCTTTTGATTAAGGAACCCATATAGAGAAAAAAATCTGTAAAGCCTTGTAAGTATTTTTCTGAATACTATGTTAATTCAAAATATAAGAAATATTCTGTAACTTTATCTCTTGAAAGCTACCCTTTGCCACCAATTTAGTTTTTGGCTTTTAATAGGTAAGTAAAAAGATTGGAATGTGAAAGAGAAAAGTACCGTCTGGTAAGTATGAGTCTATACTCATACTTACCAGATGGTACTTAACTGTCCCCTAGGTGTGGTCCTTACCTGTCCCCCTCTCCACTCTGCATAAACATTCACCCAGGGTCCACTGGGTATTACATGCAATGGGTCTCTCCCAACCTTGTAATCTGTGAAAATTTAGCCTCAAGCCTGATATAAAGGCATTTTAATGCAACATGCCTACGTTGTCCACCATTTTGTTAAATTCGATCATTGCACGTGGTAATGAACTCATTTCAAGTGTGCAGCTGTTATAGCTGAGTATTCCATTCATGTCTGATGATGCTAAAGGGCTTGGTGGAACTCGGCTAAAATGTAACCTGTCTGCTTAATTTCACTATTGCAGTACACTGATATGAAGTGGGTAAACCATCCACCTTGTTTAAACTGGGATACAGTTCTATTCCTTTACTGATCTCTCTTATGATTTATTTTCAGTATGGAGCTGAATTCAGACGGTTCTCCTTAAATCGGTTAAAACCAGGAACATTTGAGGAATTCTACAACCTTATTCTACGAGTCCATAATATCTCCAATGTGGATGTCATGCTTGGCTATGCAGACATCCATGGTGATCTTCTACCTATTAATAATGATGATAACTTCTGTAAAGCTGTGTCAAGTGCCAACCCCCTGCTACGAATATTTATTCAAAAACAAGGTAAGATGCCTCTTTTATTAAACAATAGTCCTAAACCTTTTTCATTTTGTATTTCTATACTTCTCTGAAAGGTATTTATGAAACATGAATTTATATTTGTGAATTTATTTTTTTTGCTGGCTATGAATGCAGAGGGCTCGTTAGTACTGTTGAGTCTTAAAAAGATGGCTGACAAAGGTGTTCAGTGTGAGCAATCAATATTTGGACGGCAATCTTAAATGCTTCACAGCAACCAGAGTGGAGTACTTGTGTGGAAAAATGACACACGATATACTGATTTTAGGGGGCCTTCTCTGCCACTGATATAATTCTGGAGACTATTATTATTGATTTATAAAGCGCCAACATTCCGTAGAGCTATTTTCCGCTATTTAGCTACCAGAAGCCTTACCAAACTAAAACTGTTTATATGTTCTGTACTGGATATGTGGGTGCTCATTTTCCGGTTGACATGATTTCAGAATGGAGAAACTACTAGGAAACCTAGCTTTCAGTCATATGTGTAAATGTGCAGTTGAGATTACAATATATAGTTTAATTCATATTAAGCTAGTAGTGATGTGTTAGTTGACTACCAGAAAAGACCAGCACCAGCTGCAGTGGACAAAGCCCAGTTCCCTGTCCTGGCTCTGCAGGAGTTAGTGGAGTGCTGCTGTACGTGATGCCTCCAGAGAGACTGAGTAGAAGTTAACTTGGCTGCCATAGTCACATGATTGAAATTGTATTGTGAATTAGACCATTAGTTCCCAATTTCTGTAGCTATATTTGAGGACAGGAATTTTAGTCTGAACTGTTCTGCCGTGCTGTGTTTAGTTTTAAACCTTTTCATGTGACCTAAAATTAATCTTTGAGACAGGGAACAGACGTAACTTTCAGTTTTCCGCATGCATTTTTCTGCATACTTTTTATGCACACCAAGTGTGTTTCCATGCTGGAAAACGCGCGTGTTTTTTCACAGTAGCTGATGTAATTGATGGAGAAAACTGACAAAATGTGCAGAGTCTTCATGCAGAATGTCAGTTTTTTTTCTGCATGCGAACAACACAGTAATTGTGAACTAGCCCATTGATTAACATGAGTTCTCAGTTTTCCTGTGCAGAAAACGCTCACGAAAACAGTCAAGTGTGTTCCCTGCCTGAATGGTAGGTCTCCAAACAGAACTTGATGGTGTCACTTCATGTCACCCATTGAGGGAGTTGAGGTGAAATCTCTGGCAACAGAGGCTTACATTCTATTAGAGGTTTCAGCTCAGGTCTGACATTCCTCTGTGCAGTCTCTCTCATTAAAAGCTCATTAATCTAAGTTTTCTTAATAAAGTGTTATTCACTGAATGCTTTAAAAGTAGGACCTGATGAATAACACAGAAAAATGTTTACTCCCTCCTGCCACTTTTCATACAACACTGCAGGGCCACTGTGTACACGTGACTGACAGATTTACAGCTGCCACCCCACACATTTGTGTTCCTGTCAATCCTGTTAGAAAAAAAAAATTAGACTGACAGAACCTGTAAAGAAACTAAACACCGGTTTAGTCACAAAAGCATCTGCTTACATGAGTTTCCTCCATGTCTGATCTTTTTATCACTGAAATCTGTCCCTCCAAAGAAGTCTGATCTGTTTGCTGTTTGTCAGGCACCAATTATTTTAGATTACCGTAAGTGCAATTTCCACAGGAAGCATGCAAAGGTAGATCAGGTTTCCAGTGGGGCAGATTTCTGCGTTGGTCAGTTCATGCAAGGTGGAAATGTGACCAGGTTTTGACAGTGTCTCGGAGTGTATAAACTAGTATGGCTGCAGGTCATGGCTTCTCTTTGCATGGTAGTGACAGGAAAACTGGTTTGGCAGTTGCAGCTCAAACGTATGTATACAATGGCACTGCTGTAGTAATAAGTAAAGGGATGTAAATCGTAATGCCTTCTATTTGTAAGGTAGGTAGATTGCTTAAATTAAAGATGGTATATATCCCAGATTTCTTCAAATCTGAATCCAAAAATTTTTTTTTCTTGAATCTTTTAGATCTAATGAATCCTGTACATAACAATTGTATGATCTGAGTAATGCTGTGAATACACGGTACGTTTGTACAGATCGATTGAGCCATTAGATGGCTCGATTGATAATTTCCGACATGTCTGATCACCCGCCGGATCGATTCCGCGCTCGATACCGCATAGGGGACAATGGCAAAAGATAAGGAGAATCGCCCGCGGGGTCGAGCGGGGAATTGATCAGGCAGCATACTCGAGTGGTACCGTGTATTCCCGGCATAAGAATAGTAGTTAGACTTAGAATGTGCTATTCTAGCTACGAACTTACATGGATCATAAAAAAATTTATGTACAGGATTCGTTCGATTCAAAGGATTTGACAAAATTTAATCTTTTGGGATTAAAGGAAATTTGAAATTTTGTCCCATCTCTAATGCTGGGCATACACGGGCCGATGTGCCCTTATCAATCGAGCCGCTGAAGGCTCGATTGATGATTTCCGACAGGTCCGATGACCTGCCGGATCGATACCCCCGTTTGATAAGGAGCACCCGCGGGGACGAGCGGGAATCGATCCAGCCACCCGCGGGGACGCGGAGGGAGTCGGTCGACTCGTGTATGCCCAGCATAATTTAAACAATCTACTACATTGAAGTTGACTTAGTGGTATTCTATTCTATCAAGATTGAAAGGTAACCAATAATACATATTTTATATTCCCAGTGTTTTTCTTGACCACCAGATGTAACTGCAATAAGAAGAATAATGTGTAAAGTCTTACCGCACAATGACTGGAGCAGAATGCAATGCATTATGCTTGACTCATCCTGTGGTAAGACTTCACATATGGGATGCTGCTCAATGCAGTTTAGTGCATACACCCCTCAGTGAGGACTAGAAAGCTAGGTGAGATCTGGAGATGTGCCTGGGATTCAATATAGTGACATTGGAAAGTTGGGATCTACTTTGAAGAGCATTAGAAAGCCATAGCAAAGTATGGGGGGCACACAAATAGGCTCACTGGAACATGTGCACACTAAATGACTTTTATGTTGCATTTGGCACTGCCCACTGTTGGCCACACCAATTTTTTGACTACAGTTTCTGCTCATTAATGTGGGGGTACCTACCAGTTTCTTTGCAAACTGTTTTCAGTTAATCTCTTATTTTTGCTGGCAGCGGATTATACTGTGCACTGTATCCATGGCATGTATTCTGATATGTGCTACCTTTTCTGGAACATGCAATTAAAGATTATAGCTTCATATTATACACTTTTCTATCTTTAGGGATTATAGTAGCTTGAGGGGGGTCAATAAAGCTTTGGTGAATGGCCAACAAATTTCTGTTCACTTGCATGCAACGTTTAGTTGAAAAGACATTGCCTGCAGGGTGGTATAAAGAGAAGCTGCAACAATTGGTGGTTTCATAGTGTCCTGGGAAGGAATACCTTTTATGCCTAATCATTACTGTAGAGAAGGTTAAACTGTGTTAAACTGCAAGGCTATCAGACTCATTTCATGGCTTCCTTGGCTTACACAAAACTTCAGGGATTTATGTTAAGTGTTTTACAAGGCACTGTTTTAAGACTTCTGCTTGTGTGACAGATCTCCCCCCTTCCTATACTCTAGGAGTCATTTCAAGTTTAAACATTACCTTTTATTAGTCCTTTTTAGAGGGATTCTAAGCAACGCAATTAAGTAATAATGTGCTTTTAAAAGCCATGAAATAATCTAACCTCTACCATGAAAAGAACTCTCTGTGGCTTTCAGTAAGACACTTGGCCATTAATTTGGGGTGTTTGGTAACTAATAAGGTGGTCCGTTCTTTTAGGCTACGGAGAAGATTTATGTTGCAGGATCCCTCAAATTTCAGAAAGGGAGGAAAATTTGTATTGGTTTATAGATCTAAACAGATTTGCTGTTAAAAACATGTATTTGCTTGCTGTGGATTTTAGTGAAAAATACATGACCTGTCTGAGAGGAACACCACCTCTGTTACTATGATTGCTGGGAGGAACCTTGATTCCTGGGTCTTCTGCTCCTGGATGCAGGAAGTTGACGGCTGCGCAGGCTTTCAGCCCTGGGAGCAGCACATCGTAGCTCCGTATACACTGTAATACGTTATGTGGGCGTCATGACATGACCGCCCACATGACCGACTGCCCTTCACTAGCCGCGCCCCCTCAGTCAGCATAGAATATCAGCGCTGAGCGAGGGAGGACGTTGCCTAGCTACAGGATTTGTTTACTGTAGATTTGCAGAGTAAGTTATTTTATGCAAATCTGCAGTAAACAAATCCTGTAGCTAGGTAACGTTGTCCCTCGCTCAGCGCTGATATTCTGTGCTGACTGAGGGGGCGTGGCTAGTGAAGGGCAGTCATGTGGTGACGCCCACATGACGTATTAGTGTATACGGAGCTATGATGTGCCGCTCCCAGGGCTGAAAGCCTGCGCAGCCACAGTACTGGGTATGCGAGCTGCGCAGGCACTGGCAGAGGACTTTTAAAGCGGCGATTCTTAGCGTTGTGAGCTAAGGCGACCCTGGGCCGGGTCGGGCCCGCTAATAAGTGAATTATGCTAATGGAGCATCTGTAAACGGCAAGTGGGCCAGTGATCATCTGCCCTGAGGTCTGATATTCACCTAAGGTAATTAACTTTTTTTTTTCTATGACTCTGCTCGTAAGTCCTTTAAACAGGCTATACTCTCTGAATACATAAAGGGTGCATTTCTAAATGTTTTCCTTTTTTGTCCTGTGGAAGAGTTCAGGTCCACTTTAATGCATCCATTATGTTTAAGCTGCACATTCTACATACTGTGGTCCTTTATTTCCATTTAACTATGCTACAGCAAGCAACAATTTTCATTTGACAGCAGCTACATTTTAGCTTGCTTGGTTGCTAGTTTGTCTAATCAAGGTAAATGATTTATTGGTTGCCTGTCCTCTTATTAGATCTGCACTGCAGTCTGCTTTGTAACAAGCATTGGTAGATTATCTTTCTGCAAGTCTATAAAATGTAACAAGCTTGCTATTAATAGATTTTTGTGTTTTCCCTGTTGCATTCTCTGTGTGAAGCGGGCTCAGTTTTTTAGTTGATTGCGTTAATGCTTCTCCATTGTGAGTTTTCTATTAACCACTTGAGGACCGTGGGCTTTACCCCCCTTAAAGAGAAACTCCGACCAAAAATTGAACTTTATCCCAATCAGTAGCTGATACCCCCTTTCACATGAGAAATAGAATGCTTTTCACAAACAGACCATCAGGGGGCGCTGTGTGACTGATTTTGTGGTGAAACCCCTCCCACAAGAAGCTCTGAATACTGTGGTACTCTGGCTGCCACAATGTAACAATGTTCACAGACAGGAAATGGCTGTTTACAGCTGTCTGTAACAGCCAGAACAGCTAGAAACAGCTACAGAACCTGCCCACAGTAACAATGTCACCATGTAATACATGTCAGAATGTGAATCTGGGAGAGTAAAGATTTTACAATGAGCAAACACTGACTAAACTATTTATACATAATTGTAAAAATGAAGCACTTTTTTTTTTATTACATTATTTTCACTGGAGTTCCTCTTTAAGGACCAGCCACTTTTTTTCCATTCAGACCACTGCAGCTTTCACGGTTTATTGCTCGCTCATACAACCTACCATCTAAATGAATTTTGGCTCCTTTTCTTGTCACTAATAAAGCTTTCTTTTGGTGCTATTTGATTGCTCCTGCGATTTTTACTTTTTATTATATTCATCAAAAAAGACATGAATTTTGGCAAAAAAATGATTTTTTTTAACTTTCTGTGCTGACATTTTTCAAATAAAGTAAAATTTCTGTGTACATGCAGCGCGAAAAATGTGGACAAACATGTTTTTGATTAAAAAAAACCCATTCAGTGTATATTTATTGGTTTGGGTAAAAGTTATAGCGTTTACAAACTATGGTGCAAAAAGTGAATTTTCCCATTTTTAAGCATCTATGACTTTTCTGACCACCTGACATGTTTCATGAGGGGCTAGAATTCCAGGATAGTATAAATACCCCCAAATGACCCCATTTTGAAAAGACATCCCAAAGTATTCACTGAGAGGCATAGTGAGTTCATAGAAGATATTAATTTTTGTCACAAGTAAGTGGAAAATGACACTTTGTGACAAAAAAAAAATAAAGTTTCCATTTCTTCTAACTTGCGACAAAAAAATATGAAATCTGACACGGACTCACCATGCCCCTCTCTGAATACCTTGAAGTGTCTACTTTCCAAAATGGGGTCATTTGTGGAGTGTGTTTACTGTCCTCGCATTTTGGGGGGTGCTAATTTGTAAGCACCCCTGTAAAGCCTAAAGGTGCTCATTGGACTTTGGGCCCCTTAGCGCAGTTAGGGCCCTTTCACACCAGAGGGATTTTTCGGCGTTTTAACGCCACGGCTGAAGTTGGCGTTTTGCTAGGTAAAAGAAAGTCCATAGACTTTCATTTTACATCTAACTCGGCGTTTTGAAGCGTTGCGTTTTAACGCTCCCAGGAGCTTTTTCAGGGCTGTTAGCCAAAGTTGGCTGTTGGCGTTTCAATGATAGTCAATGGAAAACGCCAACTTCAGCGTTTTCAAAGCCTTTTCAAAGTGTTTTACAGCTATCTTGTTCACTTATTTTTATAGAAGGAAAAAAAAAAGACGTTTTCATATGGGCTGTAAAACTCTTTCAAAAGGCTTTGAAAACGCTGTGTATTGGCGTTAAGCAAAAGGCTGACTTTCAGCCTTTTCTACCGCAGCCTCTAGTGTGAAAGAGCCCTTAGGGTGCAAAAAAGTGCCACACATGTGGTATCGCCGTACTCGGGAGAAGTAGTATAATGTGTTTTGGGGTGTATTTTTACACATACCGATGCTGGGTGGGAGAAATGTCTCTGTAAATGACAATTTTTTAATTTTTTTTTCTTTTACACACAATTTTCCATTTACAGAGATCTTTCTCCCACTCAGCATGGGTATGTGTACAAATGCACCCCAAAACACATTATACTACTTCTCCTGAGTACGGCGATACCACATGTGTGGCACTTTTTTGCACCCTAACTGCGCTAAGGGGCCCAAAGTCCAATGAGTACCTTTAGGATTTCACAGGTCATTTTGAGAAATTTCATTTCAAGACTACTCCTCACGGTTTAGGGCCCCTAAAATGCCAGGACAGTATAGGAACCCCACAAATGACCCCATTTTAGAAAGACACCCCAAGGTATTCCGTTAGTTGTACGGTGAGTTCATAGAAGATTTTATTTTTTGTCACAAGTTAGCGGAAAATGACACTTTGTGAAAAAAGCCAATAAAAATCAATTTCCGCTAACTTGTGACAAAAAATAAAATCTTCTATGAACTCACCGTACTACTAACGGAATACCTTGGGGTGTCTTCTTTCTAAAATGGGGTCATTTGTGGGGTTCCTATACTGTCCTGGCATTTTAGGGGCCCTAAACCGTGAGGAGTAGTCTTGAAACAAAATTTCTCAAAATGACCTGTGAAATCCTAAAGGTACTCATTGGACTTTGGGCCCCTTAGCGCAGTTAGGGTGCAAAAAAAATGCCACACATGTGGTATCGCCGTACTCGGGAGAAGTAGTATAAAGTAGCAAAAGATACGGAATGCCAGATCATCTTAAGGCCTCTTTCACAGTAGGACATTGCATTTCAGTGCGTTGTTTAGATCGCAACGCAAATTACAACGCAACGCCCCAAAAAAGTTGCAATGCAACTTAATGCCCCATTATCATTACATACAGTAGAGCATACAGGCAATGAAAAGTATGCTTCAAGTCCTTACTGAGCATGTGCAAACAGTCCATTGCAGCTAATAACGTGTATAACGCACTGCATGCAGCACTTTCTAATAATGCTACACCCAAACGCAACGTGTGCACTGTGAATGTCGCACAGACTTAGTATTGCTGTGCATTAGTCTGCGTTGAAACATTTTCTAACGTGCGACTTTAACGTTGCACTGTGAAAGACGCCTAAAGGACAATGTGGAAGGTGCCATATTTATTTCATTTTAAACCATACCAGTTGTCTGGCAGTTCTGCTGATCTATTTGGCTGTAGTAGTGCCTAAATAACACCAGAAAAAAAGCATGCAGCTAATCTTGTCAGATCTGACCATTATGTCAAACACCTGATCTGCTGCATGCTTATTCAGGGTCTATGGCTAAAAGTATTAGAGGCAGTGGATCAGCAGGCAAGACAACTGGTATTACTAAGGAAATAAATATGGCAGCCTCCATATACCTCCTAGCTTGAATTGTCCTTTAACACAGAGGTCCCCAACCTGGGGGCCGCGGGCAGATTTCTGGGGGGCCGTGGCGGATCTGGCCTTTCTCCCTCTCCCCCCAGCGGCCGCCGTTCCTGATACCTTATGAGCGGGCGGCCGCTTTCATCCTTATATTCCCCATAGCCCCTCTCGCATCTCGTATTACAGCAGCGCTTGCTGTGCGACTGCTGTAAGGAGGGAAGGAGGCGGGGCAGCGTTCCCATGGTAACGGCGATCGCCGCTACAGGAAGCTGCCCTATTTCCTACCCTTCCTTACAGCAGCCGCGCGGGAAGCGCTGCTGTAATACGAGGTGCTGCAAGAGGAGAGGAGCTATGGGGAACATAAGGAAGCGACTGCCCGTTTGTAAGGTAACAGGAGCGGCGGCCGCGCGGGGAGAGGAGAGGCTACACTGGGCTAACTGTACTGGCGACACTGGGGCAGCGATACTGGGCTGGCGACACTGGGGCAGCGATACTGGGCTAACTATACTTGCTATACTGGGCTAACTATACTTGCTATTCTGGGGCTAACTATACTTGCTATTCTGGGCTAACTATACTTGCTATTCTGGGCTAACTATACTTGCTATTCTGGGCTAACTATACTTGCTATACTGGGCTAACTATACTTGCTATACTGGGCTAACTATACTTGCTATACTGGGCTAACTATACTTGCTATACTGGGCTAACTATACTTGCTATACTGGGCTAACTATACTTGCTATACTGGGCTAACTATACTTGCTATACTGGGCTAACTATACTTGCTATACTGGGCTAACTATACTTGCTATACTGGGCTAACTATACTTGCTATACTGGGCTAACTATACTTGCTATACTGGGCTAACTATACTTGCTATACTGGGCTAACTATACTTGCTATACTGGGCTAACTATACTTGCTATACTGGGCTAACTATACTTGCTATACTGGGCTAACTATACTTGCTATACTGGGCTAACTATACTTGCTATACTGGGCTAACTATACTTGCTATACTGGGCTAACTATACTTGCTATACTGGGCTAACTATACTTGCTATACTGGGCTAACTATACTTGCTATACTGGGCTAACTATACTTGCTATACTGGGCTAACTATACTTGCTATACTGGGCTAACTATACTTGCTATACTGGGCTAACTATACTTGCTATACTGGGCTAACTATACTTGCTATACTGGGCTAACTATACTTGCTATACTGGGCTAACTATACTTGCTATACTAGGCTAACTGTACTTGCTATACTGGGGTAGCTATACTTGCTATACTAGGCTAACTGTACTTGCTATACTGGGGTAATAACTATACTTGCTATACTAGGCTAACTGTACTTGCTATACTGGGGTAACTACTGGCTATACTGGGGTAATAACTATACTTGCTATACTGGGGTAACTACTGGCTATACTGGGGTAGCTATACTTGCTATACTAGGCTAACTGTACTTGCTATACTGGGGTAACTACTGGCTATACTGGGGTAGCTATACTTGCTATACTAGGCTAACTGTACTTGCTATACTGGGGTAACTATCCTTGCTATACTGGGGTAACTATCCTTGCTATACTAGGCTAACTGTACTTGCTATACTGGGGTAACTACTGGCTATACTGGGGTAATAACTATACTTGCTATACTGGGGTAACTACTGGCTATACTGGGGTAGCTATACTTGCTATACTAGGCTAACTGTACTTGCTATACTGGGGTAACTACTGGCTATACTGGGGTAGCTATACTTGCTATACTAGGCTAACTGTACTTGCTATACTGGGGTAACTATCCTTGCTATACTGGGGTAACTATCCTTGCTATACTAGGCTAACTGTACTTGCTATACTGTGGAATCTTGGGAAAAAGGGGGGGCTGCTGCCGCCGACACTAGCCACGCCCACTCAACCCTCCCACCCCCCGCCCCCAGGGGGGGCCCGGAACAAATTTGGGTCGGGATAGTGGGCCCCGGGCTCAAAGGTTGGGGACCCCCGCTTTAACATCCTTAGCGGTAACCCCGAGTCAGGCTGGGGCTGGAAATCCACAGCTCAGAACAGTAACCTCGAGCTAAATCCACAGGAGGTGAGTAATGTGCAGGGCTGCCACAGATCTATCTAGCGGTATGATTTTTAGGGTCTGAAAGAGGTGCAATTTTTTCACATGCTTTTAAACACTAAAATCCAGAAATAATCAATCATACTGCCAGGGAGGTTAAGTACTACTGTATGCAGAGATTAAGATACCACAACAGAAAAAAGACAGGTGCGGTGGCTAGGGAGGGAACATTAGATACTTACCGTCTCTCTTGTTCCCCGCCGTCAGCCGCCGGTCTTCTCCAATAGATGCCAGTGTCCGGGCGACTCTCCTGACCTCTAACCTGGACATGCTGCGCATGCGCAATATGTCCGTTCTTCACCGCTTCTGCAGGCGCGTAATTTCGGCAGAAGCAAGTTCACTCCCCTGGCTCCTATTTCCGTGGAGCGCAAGACGCTATAAGGCACAGTCCCAACTGCCCCCCATACCCCCCCCCCCCACCCCCCCACACACACACACACACACACACACACACACACACACACACACACACACACACACACACACACACACACACACACACACACACACACACACACACACACACACACACACACACACACACACACACACACACACACACACACACACACACACACACACACACACACACACCAAACCGCCTCGGGTTCTCTTTAAAATGATCCACAGACATTAGAAAAAAAAAAAAAAACTTTGGGAATCGCTGCATTAAATAATTCATTAGCTGTGTATTGTACCATGCACATAAAAGGCCTGAGGGTGTCTCCAGTATACATAGTTACTGCAGTGTTCGACAATAGCAATGACAATATCGCATACACATTATTCACATCATTAACACCTCTTCTAGTAACTAGAGTTTTAATAGTATAACTACTCAGAAAACATAAACATTGAGGCTTGATTCACACTTAGATGCGTTGAGTTGCATCACATTGAAACAAGCATGCTGTTATGCAACTCAACACACCTAGGTGAATCCAGCCTCAAATCCACATTATTGTGAAAAAAGAAAAGGCTGTATTCAAATGTTTCTGAAAGTCTGCCATTTTCTAATAAGAATTGTCAGATTAGGGAAAACAGATTGTCATCAAAAAAATCCTGTGTCCAGTGATGTCAGCTTATCACGGCACGAATACGCCTTACAGAACCTTTGGAAGAAAAATCAAGTGAAAGGCTGGATTTTTTTTGAGCTGACACGATTAGCCTTAAACTTTTGAAGAAAAAACATTTTTGTTACAGCTGATACAAATCCTGCAATGAATCTGCAGTTTGTCTACTTCCTGCTTTCATGGAAGGAGACCTAACCTCCTGTGTTTACAAATGAGCTCTCTGCTGTGGCAGTCAGCTGACACAATTAAGGGAGCAAGTTACAACTTGTGCTTAGTCACAGATGAGATGGAATTAGACGGGCTAAACTCTCGCAGTACATACAGGGTGAATTTCTATATGTTTTCCTTCTGTCCAGTGCAAGAGTTTAGGTCCACTTTAAGTCATCTATCAGACTCTAGGTGTTTGTCCTTTCTCATGTTATTAATAATTTAATCCACTAAAGAAAGTATAAAAAAAATGAACTTTACAAAGATATATTACGAAATGGCCGGGGAACGTTTGCTGGAGCCTCCAAAAATATATAGCATTGAGGAAAACGCCAGTGTATTTGCTGCTAATGAGTCTATGGGCCACATCAAAAAACGCATATATGTACGGTCTACATGTTAAAGCTACCATTTCCAAGCAGACTGATATATCGATTTCTCAAAAAAAAAAATTTAAAACACAAATGCTAGATCTAAGAATTTAGAGGGAATCCTTTGGATTATCCGGAAGCTCCTATTTGCCATCCTACTGTTGCTGTGTTTTCTCTGAACCTATCTGATAAGAGCTTGTCTGATATGTTCTGAAGGCCACGTTCTCCTTCATTTGTGAGTGTGGCCTTACAGTGTGTGTTCCAGTACATAGGCACCTGCACGGTAGCACAAAGCTACTCAAGATGAGTGGTTTTGCCTTACTGCACATGCGCACTCATACTTGCCCAAGCAAAGTTCGGTCATGGTTGTACTTGCAGGGAAGTGCGACTACAAACAAGAATAAGGTCCTGGCCAGTGTTGGTGGGTCATGGAACACATGAAAAGCCTCTGCACCTCAGAGAGGCTTCTACTTGGTTAACTTTGAGGGGGGGCATGTTACAGGTTTGCCTTACAGCCCAACTGTAGCCATCCACCCTGGAGGCAGCTGCTAGGAGAAAAAGAAAACAGGACGCCCAATGCCCGGAATATGTAAAAATAGATTCATAATAGACAAATAGCCTAGAACAACGTCCAATATCGTCCAAGCTGAGCGTATTATCTATTGCTTTTTGGAAGCTAGTAGGCTCTATGGAAAAAGATGCAGGAGGACTCCACTGTCGAGAGAAAAATGAGAATGCTAGACTGGAATATGTAAAATATATATTGATAGTTCTGATTGGAAATTGTCCTTTGGACAGATAAGAAAATACTGGCACTTTTTTGTCAAGTGACCTTTCCTTCATTTCCACTAGTGAAAAAAAGCTTTCAAAGAAGGCATACCTAATGCAAAACATGGAAAATGGCATGGATCTTATTTGGGTCTGGAAGTGGGCCAGAGTACCAGAAGTCTAATTGACTACAGGAATCTCTTACTAGTAGTGATGACCCCCTAAAAGTTGTGGAACAAAATGTTACTTGAAAGGCCTCCTCATTTTCCCTCATGCAACTTAGAGTTTTGATTCAAAATAATATTTTACATAACACAATTCAAACAAGGTCTGATTTGAGTTAAATGTAAAACAAAACAAAAAAAACATAAAACCTGATAGAGGAAGTGCTGCCATTCAATACTTCAATACTGACACCTGGGCTTTTGGAATTCAGGTATGCGGGTTGGGGCCTGTAGCAGTGGCAAAGATACATCCCATTAGGTGATTACCCATCTCTTGATGTTCTGGCTGTTAATTATTACAACTTTGGGCTAGTGCGCACCAAAACTTGCTAGCGTAATCGCAAACTTAGTGTTTTTTGAAGCGTTCTCTTTTTTTTAAGCGATTCCAGGCATGTGTTTAGCGATTTTCTGTTTACGCTTAACGATTTTTGGAGTGTTTTTGTGTAGCAGTTTTATAATCTTCTACACTTTGACCTAGGAGACGTCATCGGCTTTTGGAAGAAAAAGCTAGAAAAATCACTTTTTTTTTTTATAGCATTTTTAGAGCGATTTTTCACTTTTGCTGTACCTTATATTAAAGTGTAATCGCCTCCAAAACACTGCAGGACTCGCACTTGCGGTTTGGGGAAAAAACATAACATTGCTCTGGTGTGATCACTCCCATTCAATAACCTTAGCCAAACCGCTTTTCAAAGCGCTAGCATTTTTAAAAATGCACAGATGCGCTCTCGCTGTGCACCAGCCCTTTATCAATTTCAAAGTTGCTTTTAAGCAGACTGAAGTTTTTTAATTTTCCTTTCCTCAATCCCGGAAGAGGTTCGTGTATTTGTAATTGTTTTGAATTTTAATAGAAAATTTTAATAGAAAATCATACATCTGTACTTCTGTGATAGTAGTACCGTTCACTATAAAAACCCTGTCTGACCTTGTCAGACACAATGATTTTTGGTTGCGTTCTAGCATATAGCCGAGAGAATACTTGGGGATAGATGACTTGAATGCATGAACTCTACAGCTCAGCCTTGTAAATATTAACATTTCACAGAAGCCTGTAGGGCGCTGTTCTTATGATAACACATGAATGGTGCAAGAAGAGAACAGAGACGTATATCAGCCAGCATCAGGTGTTTATAGGAATATGAAAGTAATGAAGATCTGCATAGTGTCTAGGTCAGCATTATAACCTGCATAAACTAAATAAATGTAACTTAATTGCTGTTTAACATGCAGACTTTCTAGTTTCCACTTGCCTTTAAATTGTGTATTCTACTAAAACTGAAATTTTGTCCTCTGGGCTACTTATGGTTGACAGATCTATCTTTTAGTGACCCTATGCATTGCCAGAGCTAAAGCCTGAAACACACCTTCAATTTTGATTGGCCAATCACTGACCAATTTTACCACCACCTATTCAATATCTGACCCTCGTACTTTATGGTGGTGGGAAAAATTGGTCAGTGACTGGCCAATCATAATTGAAAGTGTGTACCAGGCTTAAAGGGGCACTGTGGCGAAAAATTGTAAAATTTAAAATATGAGTAAACATTATACAAATAAGTACATTTTTTTTTTTCCAGAGTAAAATTAGCCATAAATTACTTTTCGCTTATGGTGCTGTCACTTACAGTAGATTGTAGAAATCTGACAGAAGCGACAGGTTTTGGACTAGTCTATCTCTTCATAGGGGATTCTCAGGGATTTATTTTCAAAAGCACTTAGGGCCCGTTTCCACGATCAGTTTCCACCGCGAATTCGCAGAGTTTCCCCGCAGGGAAATCGTGCGGGGAAATTCTGCCATAGGGTATAACGGCGCCGCCGGCCGAATCGCTTGCGGTAGTGATTCCGCCGGAAAATGGCCGGAAACCCCCGCAGAATTCGCAACGGAGGCTGCGATTCCCATAGCCGTGCATGGCACAGCTGATGGGATTTGCTCGCGATCCCACCCACCCGCGCTCAGTGCCAGCGTGCGTCTGCGAGACGCACACCGCACAAGTTGAAACAAGCCCTTAGTTAATGGCAGTTGCTCTGTCCAACTGCCAAAAAACTGTGTGGCGAGCAGGGAAGCTGGCCAGCATTATTGTTTATAAAGATATTCCATAAAAAGGATTTAAAGAATAAAAGCCTTGCTGAGAATCCCCTATGAAGAGATGGACTAGTCCAAAACCTGTCACTTCTGTCAGATTTCTACTACCCACTGTAAGTGAGAGCAACATAGGAGAAACGTAATTTATGGCTCATTTTACTTTGGAAAAAACATACTACTTATTTATTTGCACATATTTTAAATTTTACAATTTTTCGCCACAGTGCCCCTTTATGGTGCATACACGCATCCAATTCTGATGGGCCGATTTTACACCCTCCATGTAGTATGTGGGCCAACAAATCTTGTATACTATGAACAGATTGTGTTGGTAAGCTCTCATACTACTTGTAAGTGGTTAAATTGGTTAATCATTGGCCAATGTGTATGTATCCTTAAGGTACATACACACATAAGACCATAGTCTTTGGAAAATGAAAGATCACAGACCAATCTTACCACCCTTCATGTAGTATGAGAGCCATACTCTACACAGTCTATTCTATGGAGCTGAACTCCCCATCAGAAAAAAATGTTTGCAAGATGCTGTACACACAGATGCTGTACAGACACAAAAGATCAGTATCTGCAAAAGATCTGTTCCTGCCAAAAATCCATTCCTGCAAATTGCAATGATAGTCTATGAGATCTGCAGATCATCATACACACATGATTTAACTGACATTCATTTGCAGATCACGCAATCCTCTGCAGATCTGAAAATCCATCCTTGTGGATCTGATATGCAGATGAAGGTCAGTTAAACCAAGTGTGTATGATGATCTGCAGATCTCATAGACTATCATTGCAATTTGCAGGAATGGATTTTTGGCAGGAACAGATCTTTTGCAGATACTGATCTTTTGTGTCTGTACAGCATCTGTGTGTGCAGCATCTTGCAAAGATTTTTTTTCTGATGGGGAGTTCAGCTCCATAGAATAGACTGTGTAGAGTATGGCTCTCATACTACATGAAGGGTGGTAAGATTGGTCTGTGATCTTTCATTTTCCAAAGACTATAGTCTGATGTGTGTATGCACCCTTAGCCTTCATATTGCTGTAACGCATATAAAACGTTTTGTTAGTCAAAAGTATCCCACAATGCAGTATGGTATCTGGGAGGACATAACGTTCCCCGCCCCCCCCCCCCCCCCCCCCCCCCCAAGTTCAGCCACAGTTGTTTCCCCCACCCACATTACTAATAACCTGAAACCTTTTAAAAGCTAAACTAACCATAAAATGTGGTTGTTTTGGCCAATTTATCCTGAAAACTGGTAATATTAAGGTGAGAATAGCTGCAATTACGTGTGTAGACTTTGCATACTGTATTTGCGAACATCTGTACAACATGTGCTTATTTTCCAATTTTATTCAATGGAATAGTATGCTCTTCCTTCCTGTTTGGCTTAGAAACTGTGTTGCTATTTCTTCAGAGAGTCATTATATACCAGGATGCAGAGAATGTTTTTAACATAGTCCTCAAGCTGTATTCCATCCTACATGAAGGGGTCATTATTATCCGTTCATGGAGCCATATGCAATTCACTTTTTCACCTGGGTTATCTCCTAGGAGATCATTTTTATCTTCTCTGTAAACTAAATTTTAAGCATTTTATAATTGAAAAAGTACCCAAAAGTTGGTGAAAACGTGCTACCAAATTTGTTTTTAGTATTTTCTTGCTTGCTGGTGACTTAGAAGGTATTTTATGAGAAGTTGTAAAAATATCACCTAGGAGAGAAAAAGTGAATTGCATATGGGCCATGGTGTGAACTGTAAGACCTCTAGGCAGAGTGCTTATGTTATAAGTTCAAGATTTTGGACCAGATGAAATTACTTTTCTCTGGGAACCGCACCTTTTTAAATTTTTCTTTTTCCAAAGTTTGATGGCGGTCATATGCCTATGTCCCTGGAGTGCAGAAAGTAGTAGCTAGCTATCAGCTGAGTACATCCAAGTCGGCCAACTAATCTTTCTCTGAAAATGAGTGCCCATAGATGTAGAACTATTCCATATTCTCACACCAGACAGTAGGTTTCTTTAATACCTTAAAAACTGGAGAGAAAATGCCTCTGGTGCCCTGCTAAGCCTCAACTTACATTTAACAAATTGCCCCTTGGAATTCAGAAGCACTTTTGAAAACACCAGAATTTAAGGAATTTTTAAGCTTTTGCAGATGCCACCTCTCTTTTTTTATGATGGGTAGAAGGAGTCATCAGTAAAATATAAATGTCTATCTTGTGATAGAGTATTCTGTGTTGGTACTTCATCCTGTTGATGATCTGGCCAGTGATTGGAGGATACAGGTTGACTAGAGTTTAAGCATCTCTTCACAAAGACTGCTCTAATTTTCTTAACCTGAAAAGCTGCAAAAAAGGAACATTTTGGGATAAATACATTTTTGAACATCAGTTTTTTTTTTTGTGTTTTTATCTAGTGGCAAAAACAATCTTTCATCAGATGGTATTCCTATATGTAATGTAAACATGTGTACTATAGTTTGTTTTATACAGCAGTGAGAGAGTTGCAGCCAGTTCACCTCTGGTTTTTACTCATCCAATCTGTAGAGATGTGCAGTGACTCACAGGTATCAGCTGTGGAGCACAGAGTTCACTGGTCAGGCTGGGTAGCTGAGGGGAGCAGCACTGCAGGTGAGGAAGACCAGAAGCCTCACAGCTCTCTGAGTTATGTACCTCTTGAAGGACCTGTTAGAAGACACAAAGCCCAGTTCCCTGATACAGTTAAGTTAGTTGACAGCACACTGCATAGAGTTTGTATTTTCTCCTTTCCACAATTCAAAAACTTGTAAGGGTACTTATCCGTTAGCCGGGCGCATCCGGCAGGTGGCGACAAAACTCCACCAGAGTTACATCTTTCCCTACTATCCATGTCGGCCTGGAGGGGGAATAGTAACTAGCGCCACCTGCCGGATGCGCCCGGCTAACTGATAAGTACCCTTGTAAGATATCATTGATGGCTGTTGGATTTCTCTCCAGTACAGTTGTCCATCCTTTTTGAAATTTTTTTTTTTTTTACCCATCAGCTTTGCTAGATTAATCATTATTGGGAAGCAACATATGCTCATCTGTTACTTGTCATCCCTCCTTCCTTCTATAAAACAAACAGTAGCTTGGTTGCAGGTGAGCATCGTGCCTGTACTGCGATTATTCCTAAAGGTGGCCATACACTTACCAACCCCCCCCCCCCCCCCCCCCTTCATATCTGGTTAATTTAATCTGTGTGAATCTGCTAGAAATAGATGGCCACCTGTAAGTGTACGGCCCTGCAATGATTGTTCTAGGTGACTGAGTGTCTGTAGGGAATGTAGAGCAGTGACAGACAAGTGCTTGAACTCTAGTAGCCGTCTCTACATTTTTTTATTTTCCCCTCTGTCTCAGAACAGTGATATATCAGACATTTAGAGATAGAAATTATAGTGTCAGATGCAGGTAATGTTCTTTTCAGAAGTTTGCGGAATACGAGATGACCGCTCCTATGACACAGGGAACTCATTCTACAGCTGTAATCAGCAAGGTTAGTTGGCAGTGTGTATTTGGTAAAACCATGCAATTTAAGAAGTAAAAACAGAGTAGAGATTAAATTTGGTAAAGGAAAGTTTAGTTTGCATTTGTGTTTAGAATCCCTGGGGAACACAGTAGATGAGAGCTGGGCCAACACACCTACCACAATTATGTACAAACACAAATGTAATGTAGCAGATTACTTGGTGTGTATATTAAAGGGAACCTAAACAGAAAAGGATATGTATGTTTCCTTTTTAGAATATCAGTTGCCTGACTTTCCTGCTGATTCTGGGTCTATAATACTTCTAGCCACAGCCCCTGAACAAGCATGCAGATCAGGTGTTCTGACTGAAGTCAGGCCTAGTGCACACCAAAAACCGATAGCAGATCTGCAAAACGCTAGCGGATTTTGAAGCGGATTTTCTTCTTATGAAGCGTTTTGTGTAGCAGATTACAGATATTGTTACAGTAAAGCTGTTACTGAACAGCTACTGTAACAAAAACCTGGGAAAACGCTCTAATCTGGCGTTTTATCAAGCGTTTTGCGTGTTTTCTATACTTAACATTGGAGGCAGAAACTCCTCCGAAATCCAAAAAATGCTGCAGCCCGGGAGTTTGTGTTTCAGCTAAAACCGACCCGCTCTGGTGTGCACCAGCCCATTGAAATACATTACCCAAGCAGATTTAAAGAGAACCCGAGGTGTGTTTAACCACTTTGTCCTCCTTGACGTATAAAAACGTCAAGGACAGGCGCGCTCCCGCGGCCGATCGCGCGCGTGCACGCGCACTCCCGGCCGCGGAGTCGGTAGCCACGGAATCAATGTATCGGGCTGGGGAGCCCGCTCATTGATTCCTCTCCCCCGCTGAAAAAGCGACAGCTTCTCTCGGAAGCTTCGCTCTTTCTGAAGCTGTGTCCCTCTAAGCTTACATTGTACGCTTAGAGTGACGTCATGTAAAAAAAATCGAGATTGCCATCTTGTGGCCAAAAAGTAAAACTACAAGTAAATACCCAAAAACATTACACTACACCAATATTTCCCCAAATAAAACACTTTTATATCCCACCCTCCGAAAAATGCCCACATAAAATGTTTAATAAAAAAAAAAAAAACATTACTATAAAAAAAAAAAAAAAAAAAAAACATAAATATTTACCTAAGGGTCTAAACTTTTTAAATATCTATGTAAAGATGAAATATTTCTCTCTATTTTTTTTTATAAGCTTGTAAATAGTGATGTATGCAAAACGGAAAAAATGCTCTTTTATTTCCAAATAAAATATTGTCGCGATACATTGTGATAGGGACATAATTTAAATGGTGAAATAACCGTGACAAATGGGCAATAACAATACGTGGGTTTTAATTATGGAGGCATGTATTATTTTAAAACTATAATGGCCGAGAACTGACAAATAATGAATTTTTTCATTTTTTTTCTTATTCTTCCTGTTAAAATGCATTTACAGTAAATTGGCTCTTAGCAAAATGTACCCCCCAAAGAAAGCCTAATTGGTGGCGGAAAAAACAAGATATAGATCAGTTCATTGTGATAAGTAGTGATAAAGTTATAGGCTAATGAATGGGAGGTGAACATTGCTCGGATGCATAAGCTGAAAACGACTGAGATGTTAAGTGGTTAAAGAATGTTATCTGCATACAGAGGCTGGATCTGCCTATACAGCTCAGCCTCTGTTGCTATCCCAAACCCCACTAAGGTCCCCCTGCACTCTGCAATCCCTCATAAATCACAGCCGTGCTGTGAGGCTGTGTTTACATCTGTAGTGTCAGTCTCCGCTGCTCCCCCGCCTCCTGCATAGCTCCGGTCCCTGCCCCCGTCCCTTCCCTCCAGTCAGCAGGGAGGGAAGGGATGCAGGCGGGGACTGGAGTTCTGCAGGAGGCGGGGAGAGCAGCAGACTGACACTATAGAGATAAACACAGCCAGCTCTGACAAGCTGTTTGTCAGCAGCATGGCTGTGATTTATGAGGGATTGCAGAGTGCAGGGGGACCTTAAGGGGGTTTGGGATAGAAACAGAGGCTGGGCTGTATAGGCAGATCCAGCCTCTGTATGCAGATAATATTCTTCAAACCCACCTCGGGTTCTCTTTAAAGGCGGATGTGGCCGGCGGATCACATCCAAATTCGCTCGGTGTGCACTGGGCCTTAGACTGGATTAGCTGCATGCTTGTTTCAGGTGTGTGATTCAGCCACTACTACTGCTGCTAAAGAGATCAGCAGGGCTGACAAGCAACTGGTATTGTTTAAAAGGAAACCTCCATATCCCTCTCAGTTTAGGTTCCCTTTAAGATGGAACTGAAAGTGAACCTGAACTCTTGCACGGGACAAATTCACCCTCTATGTATTTAGGGCTTGAACCCACTTGCAGCCTTTCCTAAGCACTAGTCATTTGTAATTGCTAATGCAAAGCTATGGGGGATTTTTTTTTTTTTTTTAAATCGCATGCCTCAAATGGATTCACACCCATAAAGCCTCATCTACACGGTACAATTTTCCATCAGATCGACCAGTGATCTGATAAGAAATTGCATCATGTGTAGACGTCCAGATTGGTTGTGATAAATTTTGTGATAAATTTTGCATTGTAAGTACCTAAAATCTATTGCAAAATCTATCACAATCCGATTGGACCTGTTTGAAATTTATCTAATAAATCCATTGATCTGGTGGAAAATTGTACTGTGTAGATGAGGCTTAACATTACATAAGCAAGAGTGTTTCAAATCACAAGCGCTTAGAAATGGCTTAGTAACATACTGCTAGTGGGTTCCAGGCCTTAAAGTGAACCAGAAACGAAGCACCGTCCTGTATTTTTGCCATATATATCCAGGGCTGTGGAGTCGGTACATATATCTTCCGACTCCAACTCAGACTCCGATGACTCAATTTATGAAACCACCGACTCCAACTCCGACACGGGTACCCAAAATGAATCCAAATCCTTAGTCTCCTACTTACCAGGGCTGTGGATTTTATACAAAATCATCCGACGCCTCAGTTTATGAAATCTCCGACTCCAGGTACCCAAAATTGCTTCGCCTCTGACTCCACAGCCCTGTATATATCAGTGGGAACATTAGATGAAAACGCCTACCCTGCTCTCTGTTTTATCCTTCTCTGCTCAGCCTGCTTGTTACCAGCTCTGATAAAATCCCTGACTGAGCATTCAGTCTTGCTTTACTCAGGAACCATTATAGCTGAGTCTGTCTTCTCTGATGTCTTTTCAAGCCCAAGCCTGCCCCCTTCTGGCTCTGCTTTCCCCTTTTTGTATACTTGCAGCATCACAGAGAGCTGTTATGAGATGGGAGGAGCTAGTAATGTAAGGGTATATTGAAATACATTTTTTTTTTTTTTTTTTTTTTTTTTTTTTTTTATCCATACTAGTAGCAAGAGGTTTTTAGAAATGGTGGTTTCATTTTGCACACAGCCCACTAAATATTATGCTTTTCTGATGAACTGTGTTTTGCATGGAGTTTGTTAAAATAATAAAAAAAATAAATAAAAAAAAACGCACACCAGAGCAGTGAAAATATCAGTTATAGCATTTATTTTGTAAAATCTATCGGGTAATATGTTTTTGTGCCAAAGCATTCAACTCTTGGTTCCTTTAGCCTTTTCAATTCCCCCTCATCTGTGTCTAATTACAAGTTTTTAATTTGAACTCTCCCCGTGTCAGCTGACTGTCACGGCAGATAAGCTGATTTGAAAGCGCAGGATGTTACCAATATGTCTGCTTCCAAGAAAGCAGGAAGTAGAGACACTACAGATTTATTGTAGGATTTGTATCAGCTGTAACAAAGAGAGGTTTTTCTTTAACGGCTATTATGCTGTTACGTATCTAGTTGATTTCAGGTCCGCTTGAAGCAAACTGGGAAGGGGGTGTACTCCTGTGAGGAAATCCTGCTGACTATAGTTTTTAAAGGGTCACAATTTTTATTTTGGTGATGGAAATGACAGGCTACACAATTGATATGCTGTCAGGTTGCTCGAAGTGTGTGTGTGTGTGTGTGTGTGTGTGTGTGTGTGTGTGTGTGTGTGTGTGTGTTTTCTCTCGATAATTTTCTATGAATAACTCTACTCCCTCCTAAGCCTTTAACTGATGTATGCCTGACCACACCTAGCCTTCAAAATAACATTTACTGGCTGTGCTTGTCTATCACATTTTGTAGTGTCATCCATTAATAATAGACGTGATTAATGTATTTGTGACTTGGGCTAGGACGTGCATTTCTGTAGTCTCTTCTGTTCTAACAGCCAGCCTAACACATCTTCATTTAATTACAGCTTTTGTTTGAGGGCCCAGATCACCCGTTACTCTGTCTTTTAACAGAGCCGAATTAAGGGCAATGTAGCTGTATTTTGCTCCACTTGCTTTGAACACCAATTAGTTTTGTTTTTGGCTTCAGTCTTGTGGATTTTACTGAAAAACTAAAGTACAGTAAGTCACTCATTAGCATGCAGATGGGGTCAGAAAGTAAAGTAGTTAAACATGATGTTGAATAATTGGGCACAGACTAAATTGGGAGTGGAGATGGTCCGAACGGTTCGCCGGCTATCAGTTCCAGGTGAATTTCCGCTTTTCGCGCTCTCGACGAACATATGGAGTGTTTGACCCATGTCATCATCGAGCCAAACTTTGACCCCTTACCTCAGTCAGCAGACACATGCAGTCAATCGGTTAGCACCCTCTCCTGGACCCCCCCTATCAAAAAGGCTGCTGACTGTTAGTGAGAGCAGGGTCAGACTTGCTGCAGATAGGTAGGGAAAGCATTAGCTAGGCCTGTGTTCTTGTTCCTCACTTACTGTTAAAGCACCCCAAACAGCCCTTTTTGAAGGCTAAAGCATCGGTCTCCTGTGCAGGGACAGACTGACTATCCCCCCCCCCCCTTCCCTCACCTTGGGGGCCCCCCTTCCTGGCTCTCGCCTCCGGAATGTTTAAAGAGAATCTGTATTGTTAAAATCGCACAAAAGTAAACATACCAGTGCGTTAGGGGACATCTCCTATTACCCTCTGACACAATTTCGCCGCTCCTCGCCGCATTAAAAGTGGTTAAAAACCGTTTTAAAAAGTTTGTTTATAAACAAACAAAATGGCCACCAAAACAGGAAGTAGGTTGATGTACAGTATGTCCACACATAGAAAATACATCCATACACAAGCAGGCTGTATACACCCTTCCTTTTGAATCTCAAGAGATCATTTGTGTGTTTCTTTCCCCCTGTTCTCATGCACTGAAGTTTCAGGCTGCTTGTTTCTTCCTGCAAACAGCTTTGCCCTTGTCTGTAATTCTTCAGTATGTGAAAGCCCAGCCAGCTCAGAGGACGATTTATCCAGCTTGTAAAAGAGAAGAGAGAAGCTGCTCTAATCCTAAATAACACACAGGAAGTGTGCATAGAGAGGCCTGAAAGGGGGAGTTCATAGCAGAACCACAACACTAAAGAACTTGGCAGCCTTCCAGACACAGGCTGACAAGTCTGACAGGGGAAAGATGCATTGATTTATTACAGTGACAGTGATAGTATAAAGTGCTGCAGTTAGCCAGAACACATTAGAATAGCTTTTTGAACTTGTAGGATGATAAAAAACAGGATGCAATTTTTGTTACGGAGTCTCTTTAAGTGTCGACAAAGCGGCTGACAGCGGGCGGTAGGGCAGCACAATTAATAGTTTTCAAATTAAAATTGCGATGTGGGGCACGACTATTACGCAATCGTTAAAGCGGCAAATTTATTTATTTTTTTGACACTTATGTTTTTCTGCTACCCGATACGTATAATTATAGCGCAACTCTCCTTTCTACTTCCAGCCTCTTCCTACTTCCTCTCCCAGGCTCGTCAGTCGCGTTGATTACAGCGCCCCCTGTGATGACCAAACCGGAAGTCATCACAGTGGGCGCTGATATTAACGTGATGGATGGATGGGAGAGGAAGAAGGAAGAAGATAGAAGCTGCCGATTTCATCCCGAAAGGTAAGTTGTTACTATGCCCCCTCTCCCCCGCTGCTACTCTTATGCTGCTTGGCTGCCTATACTGGAGGCAGCCACCTACCTAGCTAACCTATAGGGCAATGTTGGCAGCACCTACCTAGCTAACCTGAACTAGGGGCAACTTGAGGCACCTACCTAGCTAACTTATTCTGGGGGCAACTATATGCTGGCCGCTACCTATACTGGAGGCACCTACCTAAATAACCTATACTGGGGCAACTATACTGCAGGCACCTACCTGGCTAAACTATACTGGGGGCATTGTGAATTTAATGCTCAAGCTTGATTTGAAGAAAATTGTAAAAAAAAAATCGAAATTTCTATTTTTTTCTACAATTGTGCAGCCCTAGCGGGCGGGGACTTACCTCTGTTAGACACTGGAGGGAGCTCTGATCTGTGTGCCGCTAGTCTGGTCTACTCAAGACCAGAGGCGCACAGAGCTCCCTCCGGCGGCTGGAAGAACGGTAAGTCCCCGCCTGCTGTCAGCCGCTGCGCCAACACATAAACGTTCCCGGAGGGGAGAGCCAGGAAGGGGGGCCCCAAGGTGAGGGAAGGGGGGGGGAGACGTTCCCCACCCTCCCACCGTACCCCGCCACTGTGCCCATCGCTCCCTTTCACTGGCTGACTCCCTTCCTGGGGACACCTATAGACCAGGCTACATATACTGGGGACACCTATAGATTTGGCTATACTGGGGACACCTATAGACCTTGCTACATATACTGGGAATGCCTATACAGCTGGCTACATATACTGGGGACACCTATAGATCTAATTATACTGGGGACACCTATACACCTGGCTGTTTATACTGGGGACACCTATACACCTGGCTGTATATACTGGGGACACCTATAGACCTGGCTGCGTATACTGGGGACACCTATAGACCTAGCTGCATATACTGGGGACACCTATAGAGCTGGCTACATATACTGGGGACACCTATACACCTGGCTATACTGGGGACACCTGTACACCTGGCTACATATACTGGGGAACCACTGCCAGATTGTGTATGTTGGGGGAATTGCTGCTTCCAGATTATATGTATTTTGGGAGAACCACTGCTGCCAGATTATATGTATTTTGGGTGATCCGCTGTCAAATTATGTGTATTTGGGGAAACAGCTGCTGCCATATTACGTCTATTTTGGGGGAACAACGGCCATTATCTGTGTTTTGGAGGAACCTCTGCCAAATTGCATGGATTTTTGGTGAAATGTGGTCAGATTACATGTAGTTTGGGAGGAAACACTATGGCAGAGTTGAAACTTCCCCGGCAGACCTTTTACACCACTGCTAAGGTCATGTATATTTTACCCCACCCATGCCCACATTCTGTTGCATGACCACACCCATTTTTCAGCGCACCTTGTCAAAACATAAGTTCCTTATTCTGGTATGGAAATACACATATAAAATTGTTTACGTGATGAAAAAAAAGCTGTTTTTTTTTTTTTCTTTTTTTGGTTCTAGTAAATGAGGCCATTCACACCCATTGGATTTCATGAGAATGCAGTTTTTTTTGGATGGCAAAATTGCACAAATGGGAACACTGCCTTAGAAAGCCTCAAACTGGGACTGTACCAACCATTCTCCAGCCCCCTTCCCCTCCCATAGAACAGAAAAGGCTGCTCAGCAGCAGGTTTGTAAAGCTCCTTTCATAAATCTGGAAACTATCACCAGCAGTCATTCCAGATTGGGTGTTGGTGGTGTTAGTGAATATCCTTTGTACAATCCAAGAAGGCCAATTTGTTGCTTTGTGTCCTTCCAGGTGTACTTGTTCAATCTATTCAATTTATGTGTTTAGTAACAGGTTGTACTTCGCCTGTTTTTGGCCCATGTATCACTTGTTTGTCATCTGTCACCCATGTGTCAGACTTCCCTGACACATGGGTGACACAGATGACCCTATTAGCTAGTCTGTTGGCTGGAGGTAATGGTTTAACCGTACTTTAAAACTGCCTAGTATTTCCATGTATTAATTAGAACAGAAGAAATGTAAGGGTACTGTAACCTCTAGACCACAACATAGGTGTTGTGTTTTAGCTACCTTATTCATTCTTTGGATATGTGAGAATTTTTCAGTGAATCAGAATGTGCACTAACTGAAATTCTCTCTAGTTTACCCATGTTTGGTGTTGGGCAGACTACCCTTGGAGCTTCCTGTGCATGTTTGTTTGGCTTTGGGGGGACGTGTGTGTTGCTGGTATCTGGATACATCTGTTTATTTTAAAAGGCTACAGATTATCTTTGCAGTAAAGCATTTAGTTCAAGGATATCATTAACTCAGGCGGAATGTTTGAAGGTATCTGGATTTTGTCTCCTAGCAGAGTGGCATGAAGGCTTGTCAGGCCAATTTTTCCAGCAGATTTTATCACTTTGATCTACTATTGACAGAAATGTATTCACTTCCATTTCTAATTGATTTGAGTTCTGGGTTCACCATGAGCTTGCTGGTTAGTCTGTACCTCTGGGTGTTTCAAGCCCTACTTCATAAAGACAAATTAATCCATGCCATGCACTGATGAGGATCAACCAATCCGAAACAGTTTGTATGCATGTTGGATTATTATGGCTCTGTACAAATGAACAAGCTGACACATCATTGCATTCCAGCGGTTCTGGAGGTGTGTTTAGCTTCTAAGGGCAACAATGGTTAATTTGCATATATTCAGCAGTGATGCACTGGGAGACATCTTGGAGCTCACTCCAACCTGAATTATCGCAAATTCTTTCTGTTTTAAGAAGGCAAACTTTTGTTTTCCATAGCATTTTAGTAAGGGGGCTTTTAGGACCATTGTAGCCCCTTACACACTCCAATGAGTTCTGGGTCACCATGAGCTGGCCGGTTAGTCTGTACCTCCTAATTGATTTGAGACATACTATGAGTTGGAAGGGCTGTTAACTTTGGTCAGTCAGATGCTCCCTGCATCGGCTAGGCTCTTGGTAGCACTCCGCTTAGCCATTCAAATGGCAGCCCCTCTATGGAGCTGCATCTGAGCGCAGCCATGTCAAACACGTGGTGTTGCCAAACACTGGCATTTTCTTGCATGGAATTGCAACAGAAAGGTGCATATGGCCAGCAGCCAAGAAGCTGAACTGCCTGACAATCGCACAGTTCAGCCATTCTTGGGAAAGGGGGCCTTAGTTACTGGTGCTTTCATTTTGTAGCTTTCATGTTATGCCCTGTTTTTTTGTGGGCTTTCTCTAGATCCTCTGGTTTCCTGCTACATTCCAGTAGGTTCATTTTGTTTCTGACTAAAATGTAAGAAATGGCCCTAGAGGGCTATTGAGACATTCACTTGTGAGTCAGGTTGCAGAAGTGTTGACATAAAACAGGGTTGTTTTTTGTTTTGATGTGAGTCAATACTCTCAGGCTGTTTATATACCCTTTTTTTTTTTTTTTTTTTTTTTTTTAATTTTTTTTTTTTTTTGTATACAATTTTATTCAGTGCATTAAATTCCTAAACCCTGTGTATCATTTTTTTTGTCTATTCTTAAATCCAATACACATGACCTGATTTTCTTTTCTAAATTCTATTTTGTTTAGAACAAAGCCCACTTGCTATCCTCTGACTTATTGTATGAGGTGTTTATTGCATGCTGTCTGCTTAATGATATCTGCTGAGTTTTTCATGCTTGTTAGATGGAATAAAGATGGGAACGGGAGGTTACAGGTGATTGCCCCTGGTGAAAATGAGTCGGAGCCTACATATGTTCTCTGCTGGGAAAGAAACTGAACTTTTATTTCCATTCGCAGTTTATAAAATGATTACAGGTCAAGAAGCCTCTTTACTTTTTCCTTCCAATGCACTAAAACATGCATTTTTTTTTTTTTTCCGGATAACTTATCAGTCATATTTTGAGGTTTATAAGAGAAGACTTGTGTCCTCATTCAGAGTGACTCATGTTAGTTGCTAAGGACTTTGTTCCAGTGATTACAGAATACATGGTCTTTCTTATAGGGACTCTGAGCACATCTCATGGGCATGCCTTTAAGCCAGACGACTTGCAACAAAGTCCTGCTATGACCCCTCTAGAGGAGCCTCTTGCAATGGCCATGTGTGTCACTTCCTCTTCCTGCTTCATTCAGTGATACACTTGTCTAACAGAGAAGACAGTGGTGACCCGGAAGTTATAACATAGCCAAGATGGCAGCCGCGATTTTTAAATTGAAATCGAACGAAAACTATCTGGTGTAGAACGGCGATCAGGCGTAGAACGGTGATTTCAAATGAAAGAGGAGAGCACAAGCTACAGAAAGGTATGCATCGTTAAAGAGAAACTCCGACCAAAAATTTTACTTTATCCCAATCAGTAGCTGATGCCCCCTTTTACATGAGAAATCTATTCCTTTTCACAAACAGACAATCAGGGGGGCTGTATGGCTGATATTGTGGTGAAACCCCTCCCACAAGAAATGAGAAAAGTACATACTCTTGTCAGTTTCCAGTCTGTGAACCTTGCTGCATTGTGGGAAATGGCTGTTTACAGCTGTTTCCAACTGCCAAAAAAACATGCAGCAGCTACATCACCTGCCAACAGTAAAAATGTCACCATGTAATGGCAAAATGTAAACCAGGGATTTAAAAGATTTTACAATCGGCAAACACTGACTAAATCATTTATACATAATAATTATTGTAAAAATGAAGCACTCTTTTTACTATATTATTTTCACTGGAGTTCCTCTTTAAAGTCAATGGGAACCGTACTTAAAAAAAAAAAATAAAAAAAAAAAAGCAGATACTTAATGCGGACCCAAACCAAACATTCATTTTTAATTCAGAATATTTAGTTGCACCACTCTGACACATACAAAGATAAACACTCCTTCAAGCCTATGAGCATTTCAGTGCATACTTTTCACCCTTCTCTTTTCATTACTAGGGTTATACAGGTGGCAGCCATTAGCAATTCCTCCTTTGCTGGAAACCATCTACTAAACTAGTTTGCCGGATTCTGTCCCGGCAATATGAAAGGAAGGGAGGGGTTCCTTCAATAAATGTAAATTATTTTATAATTGTCATCATGCAGCTGAAAAAAGGCTACTATTTATTATTATAATTTAGAAAATAGATTTTATTTCTGAAATCTTGTATTTTTAATTTGGGTCCACTTTAAGGAGAAGGAAGGCTCTCTGGAGCCTATAGAGCTTTCCCGCTCCTCTCTCTGTGCTCTTGTTCCTGAACTGGATCCCCCAGTAGCAGTATTTGACTAAATTAGTCAAATACTGCTTTCCCTGGCCGAAGGAGACTTTGGAAGTCTTTGGGGAGCCCGAGTGCTCCCAAAGCTGGGCGGCTCTGTACTGCGCGGGCACACTCTCTCGCGATCACGCAGGTGCAGTACAGAGCTGCCGGTCTTCGGGAGGACCCGAATTTAAACGGGAGAGCCAGCACAGGAACGAGAGCACCGAGAGAGGCGCGGGAAGGCTCTATAGTCCCCAGATCCTTCCCTCTCCTTAGGCAAGTATCTACTTCATTTTTTTTTTTTTTTCAATGCGATTCCCATTGACTCTACGTACTTTGCAGTACTGGTCGGAGTCTTAAAGGCATGCCCATGAAGTGCTCTGAGTCCCTTTAATATTATACCATGCTCTCGCAAGTGAATGGCAGTGGAGATTCCTGAGATTTACCCCTATAGTTGAGTCAACCTTTGTACTAGTAGTTTGTGTGAAAAAAATCTTTGGTCAGTTTGAATTTTTTTTTTTTTTTTTTGGGGTGAAATTTTTAGATCTACTTGTGTATATGGATCATTCCATTAAAATGTTATTTTGGTCTTAAAGCACACACTTACTGTCCTGTGCAGTATACAGATATGAATATCTCACACACATACTGCTCCACTTGTAATTAAGGCACCTAAAAAAGCACCCCTGGATATTGCCGTAAAATTACCGATATTCTACTAAATTCCAATAATTTGTACTGATATTTCTCTATGACCTAACCCTATTCTCACAGAGAACCTTCCCTCTACCGATGCTTAACCCTTATGCCTCCGTTTACCAATATCTAACCTTTAACTCTCCCTCTACCGTGCCTAACCCCACCACCCCCACCACCACCTGTGGTGGCTGATTCAACTGTGAGATTTCATATTGAGACTTCGGATTGCCATTTATATCAATTACCCTATGATTTTTCTGTTGAGACTTTTACTCAGGGCTGTGGAGTCAGTACAAAAATCATCCAATTCAATCCTGTTGATTGAAAGTGCTGTATTTTTCGGACTATAAGACGCTCCTGACCATAAGACGCACCTAGGTTTAGAGGACAGAAACTAGGAAAAAAATGAAAAAAAACCTCTTGTGTTCCTCTGTCCTCCTTGTGTTCTCCTCGATGGCCCTTTGTGTCCCCGTGTCCTCCTCTGCATGGGCACATTACAGGGACTCCCCGACATTGCGGTGGGTTGGAGGTTCTTATTGGCAGGCGTTCTCAAGTCAGGAACACCCTGCATTTGGACTGTAAGATGCAGTGACTTTTTTTCCCTCACTTTTGGGGGATAAAAAGTGAGTCTTACAGTCCAAAAAATACAGTATGTAACATAAAAGGCATTTCATCACTCACTGACAAAGCTTAGGAATTTTAAAGCTATATTAAGATGCCCTCTGCCCTAAAACAAAGCTCCTGGCCAGGAAGGTCACATTCTACCCTGTTGACCATCCCAGCCTGTCATTGACAACCTGAATTCCCTGGCACATCATCTGTATATTAAGATTCACATGAGCCCAATATCAGCTAGGTATATGTGTATCTGTGTATATGTGTATCGGTGTATCTATATATCTGTATATATATCTGTCTATCTATCTATCATGTCTATCTATCATATATATCTATATATCTCTCTATCTCTATCTTGTCACTAACTGTCCCGCAAAGGAGCTCACAGTCTAATCCCTACCATTTCCATATGTCTATTATTTATTGTAAGTACTGTAGCCTAGGGCCAATTTTTAGGGGGAGCCAATTAACTTATCCGTATGTTTTTGGAATGTGGGAGGAAACCGGAGTGCCCGGAGGAAGCCCACGCAGACACGGAGAGAACATACAAACGCTTTGCAGATAGTGCCCTGGCTGGGATTCGAACTAGTTGGGAAGTGGTTAAAGATTAGGTTCTGTTCTCTTGGTGAATCAACACCGAATGGGGTTGATTCACCAAGAGAAATAGCGAGGGTAACCTCCTCCTGTTCCTCGCACTATTTCAACAGCATGCTTTAATTGAGTGCTAGTGGTTGTATAGCGCGCATAATCAACCCCAGTGACGTGAGCGCACGCTATGCTTCTGTATTGCAGCATAGTAAGCACTAGTAACTTTACGCCTATTCCATTCCTCCTGCTCTGAGACCATTCGGGTCCAGTAACTTTAAAGAAAGTGATCCCCGCACTCTGGCCCAATAGGCTGCCTGTCTTTAATATGAATTTTTTTTAACAAAGGAAATAGTCAGGAACTTCCATATTTTATCAGTTCAGGTCTCCTTTATAACTAAGCTACTCATGTAATTTCACACTCCTGTCACCTTGGCACATAGTAAAATCCTCAGAGGGGGAGGATGATATCATTTATTGGCGATCTCTCTAAAGTTGTTTGTTTGTGGTGTTGTGTTGTGTGTGGTTTTTTTTTTTTTTTTTTTTTTTTGATTTGTTACTGGTGCTTGGAGAGTGAGTGCAATATAACGTGCCCTGGGTCAGGCACTCTCTGTTTTGTTTTTCTTCCTCTTTCCTCCTTGTTGGTGACAGCACATCAAGCTCTTCTAGAAGCCAGAGGTCATCCTGTTCACTTCTAATCGCCTTGGAACACATCCTTTGTTGTTATAGTGTCACTGGGGCACATGTTTGACCTAATTAATACCCCAGAAATTTCCAGTTTCACTGCTACAGAGTTGCCAGCACACAGAGGCATACAGACACTCACACAGTGTATGTGCTTTCACTACGATTAGAAATTGCACCACGATTAGAAATTGTTTCATTGTTTCTACTGCGTAGAGCCAAATTAATCCATGCCATGCATTGATGAGGATCAAACAATCCGAAACAGTCTGTATGCATGTTGGATTACTCTAGCTCTGTAAAAATTAACAAGCTGACACATCATTGCATTCCAGCGGTTCTGGAGGAATGGTTAATTTGCATATAATCAGCAGTGTTGCACTGGGAGACATCTCAAGCTCACTCCAACCTGAATTATTGCAAATTCTTTCTGTTTTAAGAAGACAAACTTTTGTTTTTCACTGATAGTGCCATACACATTTTGTGATTTGTCTATCATATGAGAAAGCTTAGGAGTTGTGTGATATTCAACCCTTAAAGGAAAGGTCCAAGCAAAATAAAAAATGAGTTTCACTTACCTGGGACTTCTACCAGCCCCATGCAGCCATCCTGTGCCCTCGTAGTCACTCACTGCTGCTCCAGTCCCCCCCCCCCCCCCCCCCTGGCAGCTTGGCGACCTCGGAGGTCGGCGGGCCGCATTACGTACATTTTTACGCATTCCCGCTAGTGCGGGAACATTAACACATTCATTTTTACGCGTTAGTGGTTCAATGCGTACATTTTTACGCGTTGCACCACTAACGCGTAAAAATGAATGTGTTAATGTTCCTGCACTAGCGGGAATGCGTAAAAATGTACGCAATGCGACCCGCCGACCTCCGAGGTCGCCAAGCTGCCAGCGGGGGACTGGAGCAGCAGTGAGTGACTACGAGGGCACAGGATGGCTGCATGGGGCTGGTAGAAGCCCCAGGTAAGTGAAACTAAATTATTTTTTTTTTTTTTATTTTGCTTGGACCTTCCCTTTAAAGAGGAACTGTAACCAAGGATTGAACCTTTCCCATTCAGTAGCTACCCCTTTTCCCATGAGAAATCTTTACCTTTTCTGGAATAGATCATCAGGGTGCTCTGTGTGGCCGATATTGTGGTGAAACCCATCTGTCTGTCAGCACCTAGGCACTGACATCACACTGTGTGAGCCTTGTTGCATTATGGGAATTGACAGCTGTTTTCAACTGCCAAAAAAGCAGCATCTAATTCCACAGACATCACCCGGCAGCAGAAAAGATGCGGCCATGTGATAAATTTCAGAATGTAATTCAGGGAGAGGAAAGATTTTACAGTGGACAAACACTGACTAAATCATTTATAAATAATCATTCTAAAAATTAAGCACTCCTTTTCTTTGTTGTTTTCACTGTAGTTCCACTTTAAGACATGGACAGCCGATGCACACTCTAGTCAGACAGCGGTGTAACTACAGGGGAGCAGCGCGGATTGGGGGGGTGGGGTGCACAAAGCAGGGCTGTGAAGTCTTGAGTCGGGGGGATTTTGGGCGCCCGGAGTTGGAGTCGTTGATTTCATACACTGAGGAGTCGGAGTTGGATCATTTTTGTACAAAATCCACAGCCCTGTTAAGTATTAGATTAAGGAGTCGGAGTCGTGGTTTTTGGGTACCCGGAGTCGTGGTTTCATAAACTGAAGAGTCTGAGTGGGAAGATTTTTGTACAGACTCCACAGCCCTGGCACAAAGCTGAGAGGAGGGGGCACCAACTACTAACCTTCCCTTTCTCCAGTAAAAATGTTCATCCTTCAGATCAGGTGTGTTTGTGGCTATTCTTGTTACGGCTGTGAAGATTGTGATGGCCACACTTGTTTTATGACCTTTGCAAAACGAGTCCCCTAGCTGTAAGGGTCACCAAGTGGATTCAAAAAGTGTGAACATTGGGTGGCACTATTAAGTTTTGCTGAGCCCCGTAATTTGTAATTACGCCCCTGGGCTCAGATAAGCAGCATGTACTGTTCTATGAAGAAGAAATGGGGGCATCTTGTTGCCTATAATTTGTGTATCCTGACTGATTTCGACTGACCCATTATGTCAGACATCAGAAGATGGGGGCGGCTAGTTCTCGGACTGAATTTATTCAGCTGTCATTAGTTTTATACCTGGTTTTCACAGCTTGATAGTCACTTTGGCCTGTTCCATAGACTGGGTCTTAATGCCAGTTTATACACGATTTATAGGTCTGACAGCTTTTCTTGTAGGAGGCAGTAGCTTCACTTGTGGCTGAGTAAATAGATTAGTGAGTATCTGAAGTTTTTCCAGATGCTTTACACAAAGCTTGCTTTTCCCAAGCACTGGGTGAAAGTGCTGCTGCAGCAGATATGTCATCAGGAAAAACAATCTGCTGTCCAAGAACAACCTTTTTTTTTTACCAGACAACCAAAGAGGAAGTGTGTATTGTTCTAAAATGTAGGCTGTAAGTATCCATTTCAGCACAAAGTACCTGTTCTCCATATATAACGCAGACTTGCATTTCAGGCTTTTGTTTAAGCAGTGTACACAGTAGCAGTGGTTGCTTGCAATGAGGGCTCAACCACATCTATTACATGTAAGGGCCTGTTCAGACTATCTGTGTATGAAGAATGCGTTTAAAATCAAAGAAGCGCAAGTTGAAAAATGCATGCATTTTTCTTGCGTTCTAATGCGTATTCTATTGCGTTTTGCACACACACGTGACCCAGGGGAAAAAAAGAATTATGGGAACCGCAGAGGAAAACTGACACTAAAAACGCAATAGTACGCGTTTTTGATACGCGTCCATAGACTTTCATTGCGTCCGTTTCTATGCGTGACGCACAGAACTGCGTGCAGCAATGCGGATGAGAAACGTATGCGTCTCATACGCATACATGTGAACTAGCCCATTCAAAAGCATTAGGAGCCGTTCCTATGCGTTTTTGGTACCCGTACGTGTTCCCTGAAAACGTTTAGGAACGCGCATAGGCCTCAATTCACTAAGCTCATGCTGGAGATAAGGCAAGAGAAAACTTACCTCCACATAAGAGAGAGTTATCTTATCTCTTCATTCCTTAAGTTACCTCCTCTGTAGTTATTTTACCTCCTCTGTAGTTATTTTACCTCCTCTGTAGTTATTTTACCTCCTCTGTAGTTATTTTACCTCCTCTGTAGTTATTTTCACATGCAGTTAATAAACAGCCTGTCTTTAACTCTGGAGTTATTTTAAGGATTGAAGAGTTAACTTAGACAGAAGAGTTAACTTTAGGTTTGCCTGAGGTAAAATGTTTCCTGAATACTACATGCCTTATCACCATGGTAACAACTCTAGAAGAGTTATTAAAGACAGGAGATAAGCTTAGTGAATTGAGGCCATAGTCTGAACAGGCCCTAAGTGGCAGAAGTCTTAAGTTTATGCATACCTTTTACTGAATAATACAATCACTGGGCACGCAAGTCTGAAAAAAAAATTATTTTACAATCTGGTTCTGAAAAGTGACTCCTTTTTTGTACACCATTACTACAAGTAATTGATACTGTCAGCTGCTTTAATTCTTTTCTCTTTAGAAAATGGAGGACTGTACTGAGAATCAGTCAGGCTTTGTTGTGTTCCACCTTCCTGTCATTTTAATGTTTGAAGCTTTATTACAGGCATACTGCTTTATTGTACCTGTCCATTAAGGACACACACTAGGTCAAATTCGGCTGAGGTGGCCAATAATTACCGCCAGTCTAGTGTGTGCAGCAGCGGCCTTTGACCGATGCCCAGCCAGCAATCCGCCAGGTGGATGAATTCGGCCTAGAGTCAGCCAATAGCTTTGTTCTCACTGTTGACCACACTAGCGGCGTGACAATACACCTGTGTCACTCCGTCAGCCCTCCGCCCCCTTGCATTGCAACAGAGTGTGACAGTACAGCCTTGGCCCAGCGATGTCGCCCAAGGCATTGCTTCTGAGCCTTGTCTGACGACATTCAATCTAGCATGTGTATGGGTGTTTAGGCTAAATGGAGAGGCTTGCTCATGCTGTGGTGCTGAAAGGTCAAGGCACAGAGCGGTTTACGTTGCTGCTCTGTTCTGTGTTGCATTGCTGTCTCAGTAAAAATACTTGAAACCATTACAATCTTTTGGCAAGTGGTACAATGGTGGGATATAAAATTGTGTACTATTTATACACTGAGTGTTTAATTTTACTCTTGTTTGTTATAGCGTAATTACTGTTGCATCTTTTCCAGATCCTCCTTCTCAACCTTTGAGTGTTGCTGCTCAGAGTCAGGATGTTAATGAAACAGATTGTTGTTCAGTGACACGTCCATCGTCTTCGGTGTGCCGATGCTTTCCTTGTCCTAACGTCAGAAAAGAGGACATTTAATAGACGCTGTTGGAATGCACATTTGCTTAATATGCTGATATGTGGCATTCCTTGAATCATTCTGTCATGCCTGTGTGATAGTTGTGTTATGAGAAATGATTGGTGTATGTATTGGAGAGGGAAATAATGTGTAAGGAGTGTAACATTTACTTGGGAGCATTTTTGCATAGAAAATTGGGAGCGGTTTCAATGATGGTGTTAGTTTGGTGGTGGAAGTACTAAGCACACTGAGGTGACTTGTTCCTCCCCATGAAATGCTTCTGAGAAACGTTCCTATGTTGTACTAGATTCTGGACTAAAACAGGAAATCCATGTAAACGTTATGGAGAACTAGGTGGTCTATGAAATTCTTTTCTGTGAAGAAATGTATTAGCTGAAAGTGCTCAGTTTGCAGCTTGAGAAAGGGCAGACAATATGCTCAAAACCGCATGTGGCTAATGACAGTGAGGATTTTGCTGTAAGTTATCTCTGTAGCTGAGCCTCAACGATTATAGATATATGGACTTCACTGCAAAAACTACAGAGCAGATCTTTGTTTGATTTGAAGGCTGTACTTACAAATTCTATTTCATATTGCTGCTAATTTGTGGATGGAGATTTTGCAATAAATGAGCTAGAAAAAAGTATTCCTCTGGCGCTGGTAGGAATATTTTGGAAGACACTAAGTTTTGGTCCACAAGCGTGGTGAGAACGAACCCGTTACATAGAGGAAACATTGAGGGTGTGCAATCCCAGTTGTAACACTAGGTGTTCCATTTTGAACATATGGAAGTAGAAATCTGCAAATGTCCTTTGTTTTAAAAAGTCTGTACAGTTCTTTACAATGCCTTTTTCCTTAGAGTAATTTTAGGTGTCATTTGGTCCTCTACTAAAAATTCTGGCGGTTCTCTGTCACTCTGCAGTCAGCTAAGATTTTCCACACACACAACAGAAGATTCAAAGTTTAGGTGTGTGTGTGTGTGTGTGTGTCTCCCCCCCCCCCCCCCCCCCCATCCTGTCTCTATGTATGGTGTACCCTGGATGGTTGTTGCATCTTCCTGATTCTCTTGTACTGCTATACTGAATTGTTTGAGGAATAAATGATTGCTGCAGTAATCTGGAGCCCACTTGACCTATCTATTGTGCTTTTGAACTGGTTTTCTGTATGTGGAGGCGCAGTTACACAGGCAGCTGAGCTGTATGTTAATCGTTTCTAGAAACGACCGGAGTGTGGAAACTTTTCTTTTCACAAGGATATTATGTGCTTGTTTGTGTGTTTCGCTCCTGCAGCTTAGGAAAATTCTGTGTTTCCATGTGCATGTGTGGCCATATTTTTTTTTTTTTTTTTTTTTTTTTTTTCCATCCTACAATCCTACATGACTGGATAATTGCATGAATTAGCATGTATACAGATGCTACAAACAAAATTGTTTGGCTAGTGTATAGTGTTTTTTTTTTGTTTTTTAATTTTCTCCATAGACTTTTTTAGTTACTTGTTGGCATCTAATTTAAACTGATTGGCTTCATGTATCTTGCGGCAGCCAATCAGAATCCTAGTTTTTTTCAAAGTGTATGGATGGTTTCTAAGCCTTTTATGTCCTCTTACTGTCTCCAGAAATATAATGCCCAGAAACCTCCTTTAACCACTTCGCATCCAGACCTTATTTTCCCCTTATGGACCAGAGCAGTTTTGACACTTTAGCCATGTCCCTATTTAAACAACCATAACTTTTATCCCTACTCACGACACCTAAATGATCTAGTTATCGTTTTTTTCAGGACATACTAGACATTCATAGGGGGGTATTGTGACCCATGAAAAAAAAAATGTATGCATTTTAATGGGAAAAAGAGGGGGGGAAATGAAAAATTGCATTAATCCTTAGGTTTCACCAAGTCTAGTAAAAAATGCTACGGTAGATGACAAACATGCCATCAGTATTACGTCCCCCAAGGATAGATAGCCAGGCGTGTCCCCAGTGTCAGCCCCCAGTATAGCCAGATGTGCCCCCCAGTATAGCCAGATCTGTCCCCCGTATTTGCTAGCCCCCATATACAGATGCACCCCCTGGAATAGGGCCCACCATTATAGCAAGATGTGTCCCCGGGATCAATGTTCCCCATTGTAGCCAGATGTGCCCCCAGGATTAGCGCCCCTCCCCTTTATAGCCAAATGTGCCCCCAGTGTTAGGTTATGGCCCCCAGGACCATCAGATGTGCCCCCCATTATTAATTCCCCACCCCGTTACACCGATGAGCCCCAAAATACTTTTCAACCCTCCCTTTCGGAACACTTCCCCCACCCTCCGTTATGGGTAGCCAGTTGTGCCCCCCCCCCCCCTTACTACTCTGCTCCCTCTGTGGCCAGATCGATAAAAAAAAATTACCCTGCAAGCAGAATATCTCACCTTACCTGGTTCCTGTGATCATCCTTCAGCCTCAGCTTCCATTCACCACGCTGCACTCCAGCAGCCTTGTGTGGTCCCCCCTTTTTTTTTTTTTTTTTTTTTTTTTTTGAGCATTCAAGTGTGGACCAGGGCAGGGAGGTTAAACCTGCTAAGGCTTCTTACTCTATTGATATATGATCAGATTCTTGATAAAAAGGACCCCTCCTCAGTATAGCAGTATTAGGTCCCAAGGCCCTCCTGAAAGTACGTTAATGGAAGGAGGAGCACGCAGGCTGGACATGTGAAAATGCTCCGCTGTGAGTACTCTGCAGCAAAACTAGACCTGGGTGACTACTATTAACGGGGGAAGGGGAGACCTGGGGGCCCTTCCAAAAGCTCTGGAGCCCTGGGAAATTGCCCAGTATGCCTCAGTGGAAGCGCTGACCCTGGCGAAGGGGCGTATCTCAACAAATTAACATTATCCATTTAAATGTTGGAATGGAGAGGGTGTTGTAAGGGCTCCTTCACACCAGAGCCCTTTTTCGGCGTTTTAACGCAAAGTCTGCACTTTGCGTTAACCAAGGTAAAAGGAAAGTCCATAGACTTTCATTTTACCTTTCACGCCCGACGCTGCGTTGCGACGCACCCGGGCGCATTTTATCGTCGGGAATCAGTTTCCCCTTCGGGTTAATTAACTACTACCGCCGCTACGCAGCGTCGCGCCGCAGATTCCCGACACGCCGCAATGCGTGCAGGAGCCGGTTTCCTGCACGCTTTTAATGTGTAACCGGCCTAAGAGTGTCTTCCTATGCCGTTTATCAGGGGCTACAAGAGCTGTAGTTTTCTGTCAGAAGACATACTATAGGACACGGGTGCCAAACTCAAATACAAAGTGAGCCAAAACTGAAAACTGGGACTTGGTTTTAAAATTCCCTGCTGTTTAATGCCTCCCCTCCAACTCCTATACAGTTTACCGGTGTCTAGTGGCCCTGCTCCCTGCCCTATACAGTACCCTGGTGTCTAGTGGTCCTCCCTCCCCTATACAGTACCCTGGTGTCTAGTGGGCCTCCCTCCCCTGTACAGTACCCTGGTGTTTAGTATTCCTCCCTCCAGTATACAGTTCCCCATTGTTTAGTGCTTCCCCCCCCCACCTCCCCCTTATGGCTTCCCTGGTATTCTAGGGCTTCATCTCCACTATAGCTTCCCTGGTGGTCTAGAGTGGGCCAAACATAAGTGGGGAAAGTACTGGAAGGGGGGGGGGGGTATATTTAATCGCTTTGAGGGCCATGTTTGGCCCGCAGGCTGGAGTTTGACATATATGCTATAGGACCTTGTTAGCAAAAATTACTCTGCGTAATCTAAACTATATGTAAAAGGCAGTTTGATTTCATCAAGGGAATCCAAAAACCTGTGCAGTCTTATTTAGATGTTGCTGGAAATATGCTTTAATAGCTTATTTTGCTCCCGTTATCTTTTCAATGCTGTCGATAAATCATCCCCCATGGATCTGTCCTCTCCATTTGCAAAGAGAAACTGGACTGAAGAGGTGCACATTTTGTTTTATTTGCGAGGGATTTGGCTGTCAAGTGCTGCTCATTTTCCAGTTCCGGAGTACAGTATGTTTCCTGATGTTGAAGTAAAACCCAGTGATGTGTGCGGGGGAGGGGGGGATCTCCAGCTGCCTGGTTGGCTCAGTGAAAACAGTCAGCAGTTTCTGTGTCCTGTAAGGTTTAAGCCTGTTGGAAGGTATGTATTGTCTTCATTTTCACCATGTTATGAAACCTATGTGTATCATCTTCATACCTAATAAAAAACTGGCAGTTAACTGAGAACCATTAGGCCTCTTTCACGCTGTACGCTGAAAAACTGTGTTTTAACTGATCAGTTTTCCTGCAGCAGTGCATTGTGAAAAAAAACTTTAAAACTCATATTATGGGAACCGACCAATAGGGAAACATGGACACTGGGCTGCACAACAGGTGTCCATTCAGTTATAACAGATGACAACGATGTAGTGTTTATTGTAACATATTCAAAATGGCTATTATTAAAGGGAACCTGAAGCGATTCTGTGGGGTTGTTTTTTTGTGAAGTATATATTTACAGATTGCTGCCACCCAACAGCTTTGAGGGAGAAGCAGGAAGGGGAGGCATCGGCTGCAATGGGGACGCCCAGTGCACACCCATTGCAACAGAAGATGTCCCTGCCACACTCCTGACTGTGCTCAGAAAAAGTAACCCACTACGGGAATCTCAAGGTCTTCTACATCGTGTGTGTGTGTGTGTGTGTGTGTGTGTGTGTGTGTGTGTGTGTGTGTGTGTGTGTGTGTGTGTGTGTGTGTGTGTGTGTGTGTGTGTGTGTGTGTGTGTGTGTGTGTGTGTGTGTGTGTGTGTGTGTGTGTGTGTGTGTGTGTGTGTGTGTGTGTGTGTGTGTGTGTGTGTGTGTGTGTGTGTGTCTGTTTAAAAATAGTGATATTCATCAGGGAAGATGGCAGCAACCCCGGAACTGTTTCTTTAGTACCAGAATAGGAAAGCATTGCTGCATGTTATCCGCAAGTTGCTTGTTTTGCGATAACTGACGGCGTGCAGTGCGCTAAGATGCCGCATGCCGTTATATCATAACGCACTGCAACAGGTGCTCCATTGCGGCAAGCCACATTACAATGTGGCCACAACGCACCTCTGAGAACCTAATAGACTGCCTATTGGGTCAATCAGAGTGCGTGGATCAGGTCCATTAATGTGACTGGACCCGCTGGGGCTCAGGGGAAGGAGTGGAGTTACGAACGTTCACTATGTTGCAATTCAGCAGCATAGCGTGCGCAGAGTGTCCGCTCCCCGATTACACACGCTACACTGCCAATAGCGTGTGTAGCGTGAAGGGTTGCTGAATTAAGGCATGCTGATTCACTAGCGCGTCTAACAGTAGCTAGCTCCCGTTATTACTAGGCGCTATGCTTAGTGAATCAAGCCCCTAATCTGTTAATGTTTTGTATGCCTACTGTAAATTTCTTGGCATTAGCATTTTCTTTTTTCTAGCTTGCGACATTGAAAATGACATGCCCTATAGTAAGAGTCTGAGTATGCACAGGGTTTCAAGATCTGCAAAATATTCAAAGAACTTGTGGAATTCAGTACAACTCCCTCCATATCCATGCAGGAGAAAATGAAACTGAACTCCACAGAAGTGAAGAAAGGGAAATTAGAATGTATTACTAATAAACTCATTTCTCCCTTTTATTTACTGAGACAGTGGGAAATTAACCTGAACTTTCTTTCATTTGGTATCATCCCTGCAAAATTGTACACACCTAAATGATAATACTTGACTAATGCACGACCTGTTACCTTGCTTGCCAGAGCTGGGAATGTAATATCCGTGTGTCAGGCCAGTTTCAGATTGAGGATTAGCAGTAGCCTTGGCCCAGCCCATGCCTTCTGGGATTACTGCGTTAGTATGTGGTAATCCCCATCTGGTAGCCAGCCAAGCAGGAAGTGACGCTCGCTTCCTGTGGCCAAAGCGATCATGTGCACGAAAGCATATTGCTAATACTTGCGGCAGGCATTTTAAAATATACATGTCGCTATAGACTTGCAGGACTTCTGGTCCACCGCAGGTTTATGCAGAACCGCACGGTAACGTAGATTTGCCCTTGCGTCGAAAGCTGTGGCGGAAACGGTATGAAAGTCCCCCATTGACTTTCATTGCCCTACAGTGTGGTGCGGTAAAAATGTTACAACGCATCGTCCCAGTGTAAATGGGCCCTCATGAGAACGGCCTTCTTACCTTCTGCTAATTCTAAATATGTCATTACCAGCATCTGATGCTGTTTTTTTTTTTTTTTTTTTTTTTTTTTTTTTTTTTGCAACATCAGTTATTTTTCTCTCTGTTGATATGCACACACTTCTAGATAGGTGGTAGGTCCCAGAAACTGATCTGTTCTAGCAAGAAGTTTTAAATCAGGATGATACCATTTATTGGCTAACTAAAAATGAATACAAAAATACAAGCTTTCGGCCTTGCAGCCTTCGTCTGGCTTATATCCTGTTAGTTTGCAGGCTGGTGGAACAGACAGCTTATATACATGCAACATCAAAAGGGAAAACCGATATTCTTTTCAAGCATAAATACATGTCATTAAGATGCCTTAATTCAAACAGACCATCTAAATGGGGATAAAGGTTGTTAGCTAAGATAAGCATCCTTGTTTACTCCCTGCTCACAGACCTGGATTAGGATTGACCCAGAGGTATCGTAAATTCTTAGTTTACAAGTTCAGCTAGAATGGCTGAGAAAGTTTAAATATCATCCGCCTCATACCAATATAAGAAGTTGTTGTCCTTATTCAAACCGTTCTGCACAGCTTTGAACCAATTTATAAATTTTCTTTCTGCTATTAATCAATCATTTGACTATCTGTTCTAGTAATCTGCACGATTTGATATTCGGCAAGATTTCAGCAGCAATCTTGTCTAATATAAATCTTGTGGCTACACTTGCAAACTCTGTACTACCCGATGCAGTACTAAGCTGTGCATTGCCTTGGTCGCTCTCTGCAGTTGCCTGCATGCTCCAACACACACCCTCCTGGCAGGATTGATCCCGCAAAGAACTGACGTTTCCAATCTATAGCTGATCAGTATTTTTATTAAAACATTTATTGAAAGTTTTAATCAGTAGTAGATCAGGTTAATCGACATCAACCTGATAACAATTGTTTAGCTGCCCTACCACTTTGCATCAGTCAGTATGCTCTTATCGGCCAAATTAATATGAAATTCGGGAGCCGGCAGGGATATTTTAGCAACCAGCTTCATTGACAGCAATTAGAGGAAAACTCCATAGTTGGGCGCCAGCTATAATTTTTAAGGAGCCTAGGCTACCTGGCTCCTGTAGCTTGTCCCACCCTCCCTTAAGTATTCATTATACAAGATGATGCACTGATTTAAATTATGCTGCTGTACTGACTTGTAGGTGCTTGCAATGTACTTTGCTGTATCTCTACAGCAAAAATCCAAGTGAGTGCTTATGAAGGTCAGGAGTTCATGTGTTTGTGTGTACTACAGTTCTTAATTCCTCCCCAGACCATGACAGAATTAAAGGGGTGGGGGGGGGGGAGATGTTTCCTAGCAGGGTTCCTTTCATTTCTGTGTTTGTTTGTTTTTGTTTTTTAAATAAGCTTCTAATTTAATATGACATAACCTTAAAGATTACGTCCAAAGGAATGTGAAAAAAATGTGGACCATTTCTACAAATACTACACTATTGGGGGACATTTTAAACCTAGACTGAAAAACAAATAGATGCTCTTTGATTGAACCAAGCCGAGCACCAGAAAGTTGGGCTTCTCAGAAATTCATATATGGGTCATTTAGCACCGGATGGTTAGTTTTCAGACCACCCTAGAGACAATGCCTAGAAACTTTGTTTTTTTTTTTTCCCTGAGATTTCTCCAAAAGAGATATTTTCAAACCTTCTCCATAAAATTAAATTTTTAAAGCTTCCACCAACCAAGAAATGACTCCAAATAAGTTTATTTTATTTTTATTTTTTTTACTTTTTGAGTGCTGTGCTGCAAAGTTATGTTTTAGATGAGATGAAAAAAAAAATCTCCTGGGAGAAAACTCAGGAGAAAAGTTCATCTTAAGGGCCCATGGGTTCAAAATGGTTTATTTCAAATGTATATTATTGCAGTCAGTGCAGTGTCATGAGATGTATACACTCATCCATACTGTGCTGTCTCCTGTTATTATAAAAGTAATTTCTACTTATTCATAGTAAATAAGATCTTCTATACCTTTTTCTTTTTTTGTGTGTGTTTTATGCTGACCGTTCGCTAAAAGACATTTTAGAGGACAAAGATTGTACATGAATAAGGACAAAAGAGCTCTGTGCCAGAGTTGCAAGGATTGGTGGAGTTGGGGGTCAATTACTCAACTCATTAGAGGTATGAAACTTCCATCCCTCCGTCAGCAAGACTGCCAGGGCCATTTTCATTACAAGTGTTCCAAAACTCTGTGGCCACCTCACTTGCTTCTGGCCCGGTCCACCCCCAGCCTGCCTTTTGGGTTTCGGCAACCAAGCTGGGTAGTGGGCTGAGGTGACACAAGTGGGTGTGGCCAGTGTTACCTTAGAAAAAAAAACAACCTGCCACAGCCCAATTTTTTTTTTTTTCTTTTTGGGCTGAGGTGTGTGTGTGTGTGTGTGTGTGTGTGTGTGTGTGTGTGTGTGTGTGTGTGTGTGTGTGTGTGTGTGTGTGTGTGTGTGTGTGTAAAACCTCAAATCTAGCAAACACATACTGAAGCTGAAGGACCTATCAAACAATGTTTGATTGTTTACCATTGGGAATTCCATAGCACAAAGCTGGCTGTGATGGTGGTACGATGGTTTATGAAATGTCTACCCAGTATCATATGATTTGCATACCTGGGGATCCGCTGTGTCTAGTATACTTTCAGCATGGGGAAATGCAATGTGCATTGTTTAAAAGGAAATTAAAATCTGCCTTCATTTTCCTCTCACTTCAGGTGTGCTATAAGGCCTGGAACCCACTAGCAGTGCTTTTCTAACGCTTGTGATTTGAAATGCTATGGGTGTGATCCCAATTAAGGGATGTCATTATTATTATTATTTTTTTTTAATCTCCCATAGCCTTACCATTAGCAAGAGCTTTTCAAATCCCAAGTGCTTAGAAAAGAGCTACTAGTTGTATTGCATTGTCAATGTTGAATCTTCACCATCAGTTTGGATGGTTTTTCATTGAGGCTGGAGGCGGACCCTGAAGCAATGGCCAGGGGAAACAAATAATTAAAGACAAGGGGAACATTTCTACATAACATTACAGTAAGGAATATCCATACAGTATTATGCAGTCAGATTTACCACCCATCCAAACAAGAATATCTACTGACTGTCAGATGAGAAATGCAGCTGTCTGTCCTGCATATTGCCTACATGCAGTGTGTCCTGTTTCCCTTTACAGTGTTTACATACCTAAATGCTGCTACTTCTATTTTACAAGCAGGCCCTTTGGCGACCCTTGTCTGTCACACCCAGGACAAACATCTCAGCCTGATTTACACAAACAACCCATTAGAGCACTAGTGTGAATGGGTTATCACTACACTGTTTGTGTTTACATGGATCAGATGGGCATGCTAGACTTGCCAGTTATTATGCATGTTTATTTCTAGTGTTTATGTATTGATTTGTGTTTTTAACGTTTTCTTCATAGGCCTAAAAGTAAACCTTGATGAAACGTACAAATATATTGCCTCATTGATGTTACATTTTACAAAGAAGTTTTGGATGTCAGATGTCTGCAAGTTTACAGTTCCTGTCCTGCTATGCAGGCTGCCCTAATAGCACTACAGAAATCGTGTAAACCTATGGCCTCTGGACTGGAGAGTAACTGATTCCGTATGGCAGGCTCTGGCCCTTTAAGGGGCAGAGCTTTTTTTTTTTTTTTTTTTTTTTTTTATATTCCTTTGTAGTCACGGAGACTGGCTCACAGTAATCATAGGGTCAGTAGCCATTGAAACTATCACCTAAGTGTCACACAGAGCTCAACTGTGATTGGACAGCTGAGTGTAGCAGCGGTAGACGCACGATTGTTGCAGGAAGGCATGGAGTTTAGATATAGAAATCTACACCCTGTTAAAGAGACACTGAAGCGAAAAAAATATTATTTGTATGTGTAGTACAGCTAAGAAATTAAACATTAAGATCAGATACATCAGTCTAATTGTTTCCAGTACAGTAAGAGTTGAGAAACTCCAGTTGTTATCTCTATGCAAAAAAGCTATTAAGCTCTCTGACCAAGTTAGTGGTGGAGAGGGCTGTTATCTGACTTTTATCTCAACTGTAATTGAAATGTTTACTTTTCCTCTGTCAGAGGAGAGTTCATTATGTCACAGACTGCTCTGAAAGACTCATTTTGAATGCTGAGTGTTGTGTAATCTGCACATATTATAGAATCATGCAATGTTAGAAAAAACACTATATACCTGAAAATAAAAGTATGAGAATATTTTCTTTGCTGCTAATCTTCTAGTAATTATTCATAGTACACAACCAATTCATTATCATTTTTTTTTTTCGCTTCAGTGTCTCTTTAAAGGATACCAGAGGTGACATGAGATAGACATGTGCATGTACAGTGCCTAGCGCACAAATAACTATGCTGGGTTCCTTTTTTTAAAAAAAAAATTCTCGCCCTGAAAGAGTTAAACATCAGGGATGTAAGTGGCAGTTCCTGTCTGAGTCAGGACTGGGTCAGGCTACAGTGTGACCCTCACTGATAAATTACAACTATAAAACACTTTCCTGTACAGACGCATACTGTTACTACAGTATGGGGAATAGGGACAACTTGTGCCACACAAAGGAGCCTGCACCTGAGATGATCTGGCCCTTTCAGTGACACACTGGGGAGGATAGGGGGCGGCTGAATACAAGCTAGATTATTGTCAGAGACTGTCCCAACCAGTCACTCATATGTACAACTTTAATGTAGTGGTAGCATTAATCAGAGCAGTGTGTAGTACAAATTGCTGTCTCCGAATACAGGCTTTCGGTGCAGAATGCATATATGAGCAGCTATTGTTTGTGAAATCTGTGTTTTGGCCTGGTTCACACTGCAAGAATTTTTTTTTTTTTTTTTTTTTTAGCGCAAGTATTTTGAATAGCTCTTGCTAATGTAATTCCATGGGGGAGTTTTATAAAATCACATCACTCAAGTGAGCGAGTCTACAGCAATTACTTGGTACCTGGAGTTGGAGTATTTAACATACTGGCTTTGATTCTTAATAAATTTTAAACTATAGTAATATAAAGATAACCTGTTGTGTTTATCAGCTAATAATCAAAATACATAATTTGTATATACAGTAATAGCAGCACATAGTCCACAAAAACTAATATATAAACAAATCTAAAAACCGTTACTTGTTCTGCTGCAATACATTTTCCAAATGTTCAAAATCATATTTACTATTCATATAGCACTGACATCAATTGTATTTGAGCTGTAATACATTTTTAGAAAATGTGGCCAATTGCATACCTGGGGCTTCTCCCAGCCCCCTGAAATCCTCCTGTTCCTGCCCCCTCTGTAAGCTGAGAGACTGAGTCACTGGCCACTGCCATGCGCAGTAGCAATTTTTACTTACTGTGCAAGCGCAGAGCGGTCCCGGGAGTGCGATGGAAAAGGCACAGGGCCGTGAATGCAGTGTTCGGAGGGGGACAGTGGATGATCGGAGCAGCACAGAATGATTGTGGGGAACCAGGAGAACTTCAGGAGGCTAGAAGAAACCAGTAACTGGCCACATTACTTTTCACAAAGTTTTCTGTCAATATGAAGCAGAAAAAAACAAATATTGAAAGTGAACCAGAGACGAACCTATGTTAAAAATGAAAAAAAAAAAGTTATACATACCTGGGGCTTTCTCCAGCCCCATAAGCTTGGATCGCTCCCCCAGCCGCCGACCTCCGCTGCCTCGATCGCCAGTACCGGGTCCCGTCACTTCCGCCGGACACAGCCAGTCTTCCGCATGCACAGAGCCTCCCTCCGGCTCTGTACGCATGCGCCTGCGCAGTACGGAGGGAGCGCATTTAGCTTGCTTTGACTGGCTGAAATGATGGGACCCGGTACCGGCGGACTGAGGCAGCGGAGAAAGGCGGTGTGGGAGCGATCCAGGTTGATGGGGCTGGAGGAAGCCCCAGGTATGTAAAATGTTGTTTTTTTTTCATCTCTGGTTCTCTTTAACTTCTCAAACATGTTTTTGCTACAAACCTATATCATTGCGCCACAGTATTTTCTGCATTGCGTTATTAAAATGCATCTTTCCATTTCAATTTGCAACCAGCTATGAATTTAAAACTGGCCTTGCAAACATTAAAAATAAAAAGCTAGATGCTTAAGTAGTGGAGAGCATACAGGTAAGTGCTGCTGACTGGTACCCTCGTCTAGTTTACGTCCATATTGCGCATGTGTGTGGGTACTGTCTGTGTAGGGCCAGTAGAACAAAGCCACTTGTGCACGGCAAGAAAAGCTGGGCACAAGTAGTTTCGTGCCACTGGGCATGCGTAGACCATACTTCCGTAGTATGGCCATACTCCTACATAAACTGGAGCGTGGCCTTAAGAACATACTTGACAATCTCTTGTTGAATATGCTTACTGGGTCTCATTGCTAGAACGGTGGTCACCAGGAGGCTCTGGGAAGCCCTGGGGTATACAGACACTTGCCTTTACTGAGGTAAGTTTACAACTTTTTACCTTTTTAGATGTATGCTTCAGGTCTGCTTTAAGCTGACTTTTCAATTTAAAGTGTACCTGAGACTAATCAGAGTGCTGCATTTATACTTATCTGGGGCTTCATCTAGCCCCCTATGGGCCATTGGCTTCTTTGACTCTCCAGTGCTCTGCTGCCTGGCTCGGTCTCTTCAGTCGTGTCCAGTGTTCCCCAACCCTGTCCTCAAGGCCCACCAACAGTGCATGTTTTGTAGAAATCCACAGAGGTGGTTAATTAGCTCTGCTGAGACACTAATTACCTCACCTGTGAATGTTTGTGGTTTTCTGCAAAACATGTACTGTTGGTGGGCCCTGAGGACAGGGTTGGGGAACTCTGTTTTATACAGTGCATGCGTGGCCCAAGCCCGTGCACCCCATTGCTGAGCCTGCACAGTACTAGCTGCGCAGGTGATGGGTGCACATGTGTAAAACACGACTGGGCTGACTGAAGGAGGGAGACTGGGCTGGCCAATGGAGGACTGGAGAGGCAAGGGGGGGCGCTCACAGTCCACAGGGAGCTGGAGGAAGCGTAAATGTAGCACTTTAGTTTCAGGCTTCCTTTTGAAAGCCCACAATCTGTACTGTGGAGTACACACACATCCTAGAAACTTCACATCTTGCTACAGTGGTCATTGGCTGCAGCACAGGAGTTTGTTGCTCATTTTCCACGCCTGAGCTAATCTATTGACTCAGTAAAATGGGACACTCCCATATAACTGTAGCAATTCTTTGGAATAACTGTTTTACATGCATCTAAGCAAGCTGAAGTAAGGTCTGTCATTAATCCATGCAATACATAAAGCTAAAACTAAAGTGCTTGTCCTCAGCTGCAGTGTAGTTTACTGTACGATTGCGAAGAAGCCTGCAAATGGTTTATCACCACGTCTGAGACCGTACTGTTTCTACTGTTACTTTGCTGGTTTATTTTTGGATAATTGAAGTCTTACATAAACAGACCGTTTTTCCTGTCAGTATGAAGCTGAGGCAACTGCAGTGCACTTAACAGTAATCCTCTGAATTCTCATACAGTCTATGGGCCTCTCCTCACATTCTTCTTCAGATATTTTTTTTTCTTTTATTAGTTTTTGTCTTGTTTAGAAACAAAGGTGAATTGGGCTACATTTTCTGCAGGGATTTCATCTGATCCCTTCCAGTGTCTGGAATGTCAGTGATGTCCAGACCTCCCTTGCTGGAATACCTTCTGAGGAAGGGCGGCAATGCAGACTTTACATGTCTGCTGTTTGTTGTTGACAGTTGCTATTTATTGTTTTAATTAGCCTCAGCCTGTGATCCGTGGTTCCAGAGCACATGACATGTTCTGAATTACCTCTGCGGCTGCTTTGTAAGGCTGTTTTTTTTTTTCTATTTAGACTAATTCTCTTTTTTACCTGGAAAATTTCAAGTCTGTATGAGGCCCTGGTCAGTTGCGTTGCAGAATAATACAATCCTATGGGCCTGTTCACAGTACTGCGCTGTAACTGATCTTGTTCTAACTTGCTGCAGGCAGGCTTTGTATTAAAGTCCATTTCCGGTCTCCATTGAAGTTCACCTTATGACACATTCTATCGTGTGCGTTATGCAACTAACCGCTGTGAACCGCACCTGAATATTATCAAATGTAAGGTTAAGTTCACTTGGGTCGTAATGCACGAAATTGACGGCGTACTGCACATTACCCTGGTAAGTTGTGTTCGCTAATGGGGTAACACACTGCCCCCCTGCCATTGGTACTGGTAAAGTTGCCATGTGCTTTATGCGCATGGAAATTTAACTGGTTTGTACATCAGGCCCATAGTGCATAAGTGGTTTTGCTTTTTTGTTAATCCATATAATTAATACAAGTGCACAATACACTTTTAGCATACATAGAGCACCTAACTTAATTATTTCATACAAGCAAACAAATTAGTTTGATTTGAAACCAGTTAAGCTACCTTTGTCTTCTATATTTGCCTTTAACTTGCAGAGGCTCCCATCTACCCCAGTGTCTATCATTAATAATGCAAACGAACACCTGTAAGTGAAAACATAATATAAGGGGGATCATACTAGAGTAGGCTGGTGGGGGTGATTGTCACTACTTACTTGCTCCTCTGCCACTCCCCCCCCCCCCCCTTCCTGTCCATATGGGATATTATAATAATAATAATAATAATAATAATAAATAAGCCGAACATTTGTATAGCGCTTTTCTCCTGTCTGACTGAAAGCGCTCAAGAGCTGCAGCCACTGGGACATGCTCAAGAGGCCACCCTGCCTTAGTGTTAGGGAGTCTTGCCTTGAACTCCTTACTGAATAGGTACTTGACCTAGCCAGGATTCGAACCCTGGTCTCCCATGTCAAAGGCAGAGCCCTTAACCAGTACACTATCCAGCCACCATATATATGCCATCTACCCCAGGAGTGACCGCAGCTCCCCCATTTTGAAGCTTCTGGTGAAGTCGTGTGACTGGCGCAAGACTCTCATACACGGACTAAATCTCCCAGCATGCATTAGTGGCAGGGGCGCGACTTCACCAGGAGCTTAAAATGCGGCAACTGGCGGCACTCCTGGAGAAGATGGCGGATCCCATGTGGAAGGGGCAAAATCGTGTCCAATATATTTCCAATTTTAAGGATCAATTACGGTATATTTTAGAATAGTTAATAAAAATTGTACCATTATTGGACACCTTTCTAGAGGTAGAGTCCTCAGATAAATATCTACTGTAAGTTGTTGGTTGTTGTTGTTAGTATTTCTATAGCCCTGACATTATCTACTGTAAGCTGTTGTTAGTATTTATATAGCACTGACATCTTCCGCAGCACTCTACAGAGTGTATATATAATCAGATGTGATCTGCAGTTTATCGGACATGCACACCTATATTCCACAATGCCTCAATTAGCAGAGATTAGCAGAAAACCTGACTGAAATTGCAGGTTGTTGCTTTACTGGTGATGCTGGTCTTTATGATTTAATCTCTTGCACACCATACAAAGATTGTCACGTGATTTGCTATAATATGAGACTGTATGTGTCTGTGCATTAACCTGGTGGCTGTATGGCTTCATAGTGGGTGTGGATACTCAGAATCACTGAAGTCTGTACTGGTAAAAAAAAATAGATCTGTAGTTATTAAGGCGTTAATCTCACTTAATGGAGTGACTTTTCTATTGTGATTTCTGTTCACCTATCTTCAAAAGTACATTTTACAGTACAGTCATGTTGAGCTTTCAGCAGTCTTATTTGACAAATTCTTTGACTAGGCTGCAATTTCCAGATCTGCTTATATCTTTATTTTAGGTATGGATGCCTGTTTTAGTTTTATTTCTCAGGGCGTGGTGGTGGGTTGTCTTGTGGAAACAAAAAAAATCCAGACATTATTGTGGCAGGTGCTTGCCTAAAACTGCAGTCACACAACAGTCTGTTCACTTATTTTTCAGCAACCCTTGCTTAACTCTATCTTCACACACAGGTCTGATTTAGTTGTACACACCTGCAAGGCGCCATTGCTGGGCAAACACAGTACCAACGCAAATTTGGCTTTATAGTTGACAATATGTTCAGTTGCTATGCAGGGGGCCACTGAGCAGTGCACGCGTGGCGGTTTGGCGGATCACGTGCTGGCAACAGTTGGGGATGGCTACCATACACGCCAGATTGTCTGTCTGAGATGGTCATTTATTAGCAGCCTTAGCCGACTTTAATCGGGCATGTGGCGCTATGGTGCATTATGCTGGGAATACGTTTTAGAGCCATTTAAATGGCTCCATTGATAATTTCCGACATGTCCGATCTCCGGCCCGATCAATTCCGCGCTCTATTTTGCATGGGGAACAATGGAAAAAGATAAGAAAAACGAATGGTTGGTAAGATAATTGGGCACAAAAACGAGCGGGGAATCGATTGGGCAGGAGAATCGAGCCTCAAAAACGTTACCGTGTATGTATTCCCAGCTTTAGGGACAAGGAGAGTCCAGAGCTAGGTCCTGTTTAGGGAAGTGTCGGAGGTCTGTATAAACAGTGGGAGAAGAAAACCTTGTCATTATGGCTTCGCTGGCCTTAACGCCAGAACCCAAACTACCTCATCTCCTAGGGTGATAAATCCCAGCTTTACTTATCTCATCCTCCTGTCATGGCTTCACTAGCCCAATTTCCAAGAATTTGATGCACACTGGGAAAAGTGACAATTTTTATATTATTTTGGTCCTACCTTGTTGATTTATGGAATAATTAGAAAAAAACAAAATGCTACATCCTTTGGCATAATTAAAACCCATATAAAGGCTAAAAAAAAAAAAAGATTTGGTTACCTGGCTAGAGTGATGCTGCTGTACAGCTTTCACCATATACAGCTGTTGCTGTCTGTAGGTTGTATGTATGTCTGTCAGTAGGTATTAAAGATGAAGCTTGCTCTTTGCAGCACACTTGGTCCACTCCTCAGCCAGAGTTGCAGGAAGAGGCATCAAAGACTAGCGTGAGATTGCGTGTACATCCCAACATCGGTGTTCTCCTTTAAAAAAAAAAACAACAAAACAAATTTCCAGCCGGGTGCCTTGAAAAAATAGCTGGGTGGTCCAGGGAGATGCAGAGCCGCTCTACCATAGGGGCATACTGGGAAATTGCTCCGGGCCCCAGAATCGGCTGTTGCCGAACCCCCCCCCCCAAGTCAGAGCAGTTAATATAGCCGCACCCTTTGCTGGTCATTGAGCACAAGGTGATAGTCTAATGCCATGTAACTAAACGTTTACAGGTTTGTTTGTTTTTTGTTTATATGGATGTTTACCATAGAATTATCATTACTGGTGTTAGAATACCACCAAATGGAGAATTGCGATTTCCAATAAAATTTTGGGAGGTAGGGACCTTTGTGACAGAAAAGTTTGCTTTGTCAGCGCACTGTGGTGTGAATCTGGATGGTATGCTGCAGATCCCTATAGCCGTGCATGGCACAGTTTAGCAATTCGGGCTGCAGCAGTGGCCGAATCGGAAATGCCTGTGGCTCCAAGTGGACACTGGCCCTTACTTTGCGTGAGGGTGTGTATCTGCCATATTAACGTAAACCACTGTGATTAGTTTATGATCATGCTGCAGCCAGTTGCCAAGGCTGCAAGCGCCATGGTGGTCCCCGGTAAGTGCTGGAATAATAAAGCATGCTTGATAAAGTTCCTGCAGCACAATGTGTGCACCATTTAGAGCAGGGGTGTCAAACTCAAATACTAAGTGGGCCAAAATTGTACACTGGGACCTAGTCGCGGGCCAACCTCAATGTCTACTGTCCACCTTCCTCCCTTATAAAGTTTCCAGGTGTCTAATGGCTCACCTTTAGCCCCTATACAGTTCCCTGGTGTCTAGTAGTCCTCCCTCCCCTATATAGTTTCTTGGTGTCTAGAAGCTCTCATCCTCCCCTATACAGTTCCCTAGTGTTTAATTATTTCCCTCATATGTCTTCCCTGGTGTTCTAAGGCTTCACCTGCAGTATAGCTTCCCTGGTGGTTTAGAGTGGGCCAAACATAATGCAAAGTGGGGAAACCACTTAAGGGCCAAATTTAATGGCTCGGAGGGCCAGATTTGGCCCACGGGCCAGAGTTTGACATGTATGATTTAGAGTGTTAATTTCCAGTGAGTGGCAGGAAGGTGTTAAGGATGGCCTGTGTACGGTAAGTATAGTAAACCCAGGAGCCATTTCCTTCATCTTCTGATTTCTTTATATGCAGCTTTTGTAACACTTGTCTAATTTAGCTGTGCCTGCACAACCTTAATCCCATTTATATTTCAAGGTCTCCACTGATTGTTATATAATCATGTTGAGTGATTAGAGCTGCAGGCAGTAAGCATTATCATGTGTTGCTGTGCACTAGAGCAAGCCTTCATCAGTAATTTGTAAGATCAGCTGCATTATACGGAGCCTCTGGCCATAGTAATGGCTGCTTTGTTCTTGTATATGAGAACGTCTTGTTTATGCGTTAGAATAGGCACTCTGCAATCATTGTCTTTTAAAAGTGTTTATAAAGCCCCATACACACACTCAGCAACAGCAGTCTTTTATGCAGCACAATTATCAAACAACTTTTGTTGTGACACAAGTTGAACAACCAAAAAAAAGTTGCTTGCTATTGTTCAAAAGAACTGATAAAGGTACATACACATGGCTTGATATTTTTTTTTTCCAAACAACCGGTCGTTCGGACGTCAAAATGGGTGTGTGTACAAACGGTTGTTCAGCTGATGAGGCTGATTTTGACAACTGAACGACCGTTTGTACATACGCCCGATTTGACATCCGAACGACTGGTCATTAGGAAAATGACTGATAAGCCGTCAATCCAACAGTTGGATTGCCAGCTTATCAGTCTTATCAGTTCTTTGAACAATCGCAAACAACGTTTTTTTTTTTTTTTTTCCCAACTTGTTTCACAACAAAAGTTGTTTGATAATTGTCCTGCATAAATGACCGCTGTTGTGTGTTTATGGGGCTTAAGAAACCTAGACTGAGTGAAATTTAGGAGCCATTGCTGTTTCCCTTTTGAAAATGCTTCTTGATTGGCTTTCGTGCTGGTCTTCTGCCTCTACTCCCTTCTCAATAGCTGATCCAGAATGAGTATGCAGATCAGGAGCCTGACACCATTACCGTCTACACTAGCATGAAGTGCTGCGGATAAAGCCACAGTTTCCCTGTTGGTGAGATCCTTTGGGTTGTTCTTCATGCATGGTACACATCAATGCAATTTCCTGTCAAATTGATAATTCCTAACGGGTCCAATCAATTTTCTGATTGATTTTCCAATTTCTGTGCAAAATTGATCAGAATCTGATTGGACCTGTTGGAAATTGATTTGACCTGTCGATCTGATGGAAAATTGCATAGTGTGTACCAGGAATTAAAGTCGACCTGAAGCAAAGAATAGAAGTCGGACCAATTGAAACCTTCCCAAAAATTATGTGCATATTATTAAAATATTTGAGTATATAAAATTTGGGTCATAAATTATCGCATAAGCCTCTCCCATCTGCCAACGTCATTTGCTTCAGCAGTCACATGGTCCCAGTCTGGCAGGATAGCTATACAAACTGGGAGACCTGTTTTCATGGATGGACTTGGAATTCTACAGTGTGCTTAATCCATGGGCATTCAGCTCCCCGCCACCCCCTCACGTATATCAGCGTGCGCCCTTGTCCTGTGCTTTATCCCATGCTTGCCATCGTGTGCAGTGAAGCGTTGTGCTTCATCCTGTTGCTGCTTGCTGTGGTATCAGGAGGAATCAGTGCTGGAGAGATGAGACCTGCAATGGTTCCACTGTGAACAATAACCTGCAAGTTATGCTGCTGAGCATGGGGAAAAGCCCCAGACAAGGGCCTGCGCCTGTATACATGTTTGGGTGGCAGGGAGCTGTATGGCCATGGAGTAAGCACAGGAGATCAGCTGATCTTTCTCCACCGGCTGGTACAAGTAGTAGGCTATGCCAAGCAGGGGGCAGAAGGAGCCATGGCTAAAAGTGGACAAGGGAACAGCAAAATCCTGCAACTAGCAAATCTCCTGTTAATGCAGGGCAGCAGGATACACTCAGCTCCAGCCTATAAGTGTCAGTCTCCAGTGACAGCACTAAAAGCACATCTTTTTATGAGCTAACGACACAGGGCTACTCATTCAGTGGCTGTGAATGTACAGTATATCCTACCTCCCACTTACACCACCCGAGGAGTGAGAGCTGCAACATGGATGGAGGAAGCCACTCTAGAACCCCGATACTGTACCCACAGCTTCCACAGTGAAAATGTAATTGGTTCTTTTCCGTTAGCCGGGCGCATCCTGTAGGTGGCGACAAAGCTCCACCAGAGGTACATCTTTCCCTACTATCCATGGCGCCTGGAGGGGGAATAGTAATTAGCGCCACCTGCCGGATGCGCCCGGCTAACGGAAAAGTACCATGTAATTTTATATTGCTCTAGACAAGTTCTTTTAAATGTACTAACTGATAACAAAGGGCTAAAGAGTATTTTTTTTTTTTTCTGTTACATTTTTCAGTTTGGGTCCACTTTAAATCCTTAAAGACCTCAAAGGATTGTGACGATTGATACCTTATTAGTCCTTTATAGTGGCAAGGGACGGTAATATTTCTAGAAATGTCATATTCTAAACCCTTTTTAAAAAAAGGCATTCGCCTCTTCTGGGCACCAAGATGAACCCAATGTCCTTTAAAATAAAAGCAGCGGGCAAGAAGTAATGAGTCGTGCTGAAGAAAGCTTGCTAGGATCAATAGAAGCTGTCCACCAGTCTGCCTGAAGAGTAGTGTTTTGTTTGTTTGTGTTGGAGGTTTTTTTGTAATCATTCAGAGGAGGGATAATAAGGAAACAAAATGAAAAATGTTTCAGTATTTATTGAGATTTCCCTATCTGGAGAAATTTTCCAGACTTCCTGTCCTAACAGGACTCTGTCTCCAACCAGGACATGAAATGAAAGACAGAGTCCTGTAAGTGCACAAAAAACACAAACTAACTTTTACTCTTTAAACCTGGGGTCAGGAACCTTTTTGGCTGAGAGAGCCATAAACGCCACCTATTTTAAAATGTAATTCACTGAGAGCCATACAATAGGTTTCAAACTGGGACAGTGCGCATGCGCAGCAGAGGGCTCACGTCCCTGTTGCCATGGAGATGTTTATATAGTTGATCCTCTGGGCAGCGGAAGTGTCAGACTCATTGAAGGAGGTCGTGAAGGAGTGGTTGGAGAGGTAGGATGACAGTCAGGTCAGGGCGAGATCGTGAATGCCCATGGACTGGAGGAGTAGGGGTGATCTACTGTATCAAAGGCTGCTGAAAGGTCAAGGAGGAGGAGAATGGAGTATTTACCTTCAGCTTTAGCTAAGGCATGGTCATTGACCACTTTGGCGAGAGCCGTTTCGATTGAGTGGGCAGGCCGAAATCCAGATTTCAGTGGGTCTAGTAGTGAGTTGGCATTGAGGTACTTGGTCAGGCGTTTGTGAACCAGACGCTCAAGGAGTTTTGAGGCAAAGGGGAGGAGGGAGATCGTAGTTGGAGGGTTGCGAGGGGTCGAGGGAGAGTTTCTTGAGCAGGGGCAGTACTGTGGCCTGCTTGAAGTCTGAGGGGAAGGTGCCTGTGGATAGGGAGAGGTTAAACGGGGTAGTGAGGACTGGGGCCAGATCCGTGAAGTGAGGCTGAAGTAGATCAGAAGGGATAGGGTCAAGGGGGGAGGTAGTGGTATGATATTTGCTATAAATGAAGATTGCATTTTTGAATTATATACGTGATAAAACATTTATTTAATTGATGAAAATAGCAGAGAACAGTGGTCTTGCTGCCCCCTTGCCATGGCAGCCTGCATACCTGGAGTATTGAGCTTGTACACTTGGGAGGGGAACAGTAGCACATTTTTTTTTCCCATTAAATTTTAAAGGGTACCTGAAGGGATATGAGATGTATGTAAAGACCCATTCTTACATAGAACTATTATGTGTACTTACCCATGTCCTTGAGAGAAAACTAATAGACAACACCATCTTGCTTCTCTTCCGCACACAGTGTACCTCCCAATACTATGAATGGAACCTTTCAAAATGTTCCCACACAAAAGGAGTGGACTTGCCCTGCTCTGTGTAACCCAAGGAAGTAGTACAGCCTGACCATAGAGTGAAAGCATCATACTGGGACTCCAGGAAAATGGAGCATATACACTATTAAACCTATGTGCTTTTCTTTCATTAAAGAGAAACTGAAGTGAGAAGCATATAATGGCTGCCATATTTTTTTCCTTTTTAAATAGTTCTGCTGATCTATTTGGCTGCAGTAGTGTCTGAATCTCACACTTGAAACAAGCATACAGCTAATTGGGTCAGAGCACCCGATCTGCATGCTTGTTTTGAGTCTGTGGCTAAATGTATCAGAGGCAGAAGATCAGCAGGACAGCCAGGGAATCTGCATTGTTTAAAAGGAAATATAGGTCAGCCTCCATGTTCCTTTCACTTCAGGTGTGCTTTTTAATCTGCTCCCCAGAGAGGAATAGTTGGTTCAGCTGAGCACTCTTCCTGATGACTTAGTAAAGAAATGAGAACTAGTGTAAGGGAAATGCTGGTTTCTGGTATATTAGAAGGTACATCAGTAGTTTTCATGAGGCCCCTCCCCAAAACACTTAGAAAGAAATGAAATACGTATTCTCAGACTTCTCACTCATTCTGGATATAAACCTCAAATGTTGTCTCACACCTTGATTAGAAGGTGATCATTGAGAAAGTGGTTTGATGCAAATTTGGTTGCAATTTGTATTGGAGATGAAAAGTGGACCAACCAAAAGTTTGATTACCATTTGCAAGTAATGCTGCATACACACTTGAGATAAAAGTCTTTGGAAAAGGCAAGATCACAGACCAATTTTACTCCATTCCATGTAGTATGAGAGCCATACTCTATACAGTCTGTTCTATGGAGCTGCACTCCCCATCAGATAAAATATTTGCAAGATGCTGCACACAAAGATGCCCGCACACATTCAAAAGATCATTATCTGCAAAAGATCTGTTCCTGCAATGATCCATTCCTGCAAATTGCATTCATAGTCTGAGATCTGCAGATCATCATACACACCTTGTTTAACAGGCAATCATCTGCAGATCATCTGCAGATCAGATCCACCAGGATGGATTTTCAGATCTGCAGATGATTGCCAGATATGCCGATGATTGCCTTTTAAACAAGGTGTGTATGATGATCTGCAGATCTCATAGACTATGAATGCATTTTGCAGGAATGGATCTATTGCAGGAAGAGATCTTTTGCAGATAATGATCTTTTGAATGTGTGCGGGCATCTGTGTGTGCAGCATCTTGCAAAGATTTTATCTGATGGGGAGTGCAGCTCCATAGAATAGACTGTGTAGAGTATGGCTCTTATACTACATGGAATGGGGAAAAATTGGTCTGTGATCTTGCCTTTTCCAAAGACTTTTATCTCAAGTGTGTATGCAGCAATACTTTGTAAAGGGCTTGCTTCAGGAGGTTTAAATTTTAACTTCAATTTCACTAACGAGGAAAAAAAATCCTGACCGGATCAGCTATATAACCTTGCAAGTATTTGAACATAAATTATACTTTTGCAGTATAGTACGCTTCCAATGGTAGAAAGAAGTATACTTAAAACAATCTTTGAGCAATATGTAGCTCCCCTTGTCCTTGTGACTCCACCCTGGATAGTCGTATGTGAGTACAGAACACCACATAGTACGTTCTATCCGAATAGCTGCCCAGACCCATGTTCATTTCTCAAAGGAAACTTGCCATGGGACACCTGTGAGATACCAAAAAATGCTTCAAGAAGTGTCCAGCGAATGAAATACAACAGCATGCCGATCAAGCGCTGAGTGTTGATCATCGGTTTGTATGCAGCAGTTAAACCCCCATGAGAATAATGGGGCATTTCCAGATTTGAAATGCTTGTGTGAATTTAGCCTTCCAGAGCAGGTAATTCTGACAGATGGCACTGTTGTCGTAGGATCCTTTTACATTGATGTGCTGCGGTAGCAGTGTGATTTGGAACAATCACACACTGCAGCGAAAAGTTACACTGCGCATTATAGCCCATGTGTGACGGAAGAAAAATAAACGTGACTTGGTGTGCACTTCGGGAGTCGCAAAGTAACGCACTGCAGCTTATGCGTTACTTCTGCAATGCCAGCACACTTCCATTGCACCACAGGCAAGTGCAGCAGGGGAAGAGTAAAAGGGACCTAATTAAGAAAGATAGGGGCACATCTAGAGGTGGATGCTGGAGTAGGGAGTACGGTAGTTTAATGTTGGAGATAGGAGCACTCAGTTGCCGGCATGAATTCATCTATACTAAGATTCTATAATAATGAGTTTACAGGATGTGCTTTAGGGTGATATTTATCACCATACTGTGACTCACTCACCCCTTATCTCCCATTTCCTCCAGTTCATCCGGTTCTTATTCTTAAAACATTGAAATCTATCCACACAACTGAAGCGGTTTGGAAAAGGTGATCAGTGTGCAGTAGCTGTAGCCTCTACACTTCTGAACATGGCCGCCTCTGCAGTTACCGGTTAGCGTTCTCTTCCTTTCAAAACATTCATTAAATAAAGTGTTGAAACACACTGTTAATCCTCTGACGACACGCTCCCCTCAGGTGCATTGTGCTATTCACATTTCCTCCCCCTCACCTGCCTGGCAAAGACTGGGGCCTAATGCTGCCATTTCACTGCTGCAGAGGAAAAAAACAAGCAAATTCATGGCACTAAAATATTCAAATCAAATCAATTTCTACTTACTTTCTCTGGTAACTTCTCTAGCAAAAATGTGTTCACTGGAAGTAAGACATTGAAAATTGGAACATAAAGAGGATTGGCTACAAATTTGTGTGGTCACTGTACTGATGTTCTCCTCTGGGTAAGATGGCAGTGTGCTGTTATCTGCTGTAAAAGAAAAGAACCAGGGGCCCCAACCTGTGCTGTATACTTTATCCCATGTACATGCTCACCGCAAACTGGAAAATTTGCATTCTAGGATGCCCAGGCAGGTCAGTTACACGGGGGAAAGAGGCGCCCAAGAATTGATAAAACCAATTTAATAACCATAAAAGAAAAAGAGGTGGCTTACCTCAATGTGGCTTCATTGAGGCAAGTCACCTCGTTGTTGTTTTTTTTTTTTTTTTTTTTCCCTTTTTGTTTTTTAACTCTGTTTTATCAATTCTTAGGTACCTCTTTCCCCCCTTGTGATTCCACCCTCCTCTGGAGGGATGTTCTAATTGGTCTTTGTTGGTTCAACCATTATTTGACCTTTTGGTTATTATTTACTGAGAGGACCACCGCGGGACACCCGAGTGGAGCCGGGTTTGTCCATTTCCACCTGCCTACAGCAACCTTCCTTTGCGAGTACTGTGTGTGTGTCAGTCAGATGGAACACAGAGGCATGTTCGCTGCCTGAAGACATGCCTCTGTGTCCCCACACCGCTGCTCTGCCCCCCACACCGCTGCTGCATTATAGCCTCCTGAGATTGGCATCAATATTTGTCGCTATCTCGGAGGTAAATATAGGGGAGATGGATTCCCTGTTTAAAACGCCCGCCAGGGGCATTCCTGCAGGGTTTCCAGAGCTGCCATTGGGCAGCTCTCTCCCTGGCTACGCCCCTTTGCGCCTCCATCTCCCTGCACACTGGATGAGAGACACACAGTCTCTCCCTTCAGCGTGGCCCACAGGAGCGGCAGTGTTTGTTTTGTTTTGTTTGTGTTTGTTTTTTTTCACTTCGGTGTCACTTTTTAAAGAAGCCATGTGTTGCCTTTAAATAAATGAAAGTGCTGCATGGTTGATTTTTAACATTGATATGATCATAACTGGTGGCGATCAAAAAGTTTTTTTTGTTTTTTTTTAACCAAGCTGTATTACTCTTCTTTAAAAACTAATAAAATCTAGACACCATTCAAGTTAAAGCTTGGTTAATAATGAAAACATTGACGCAAGTTGAATTCTTAAGTGGGGTGGATAGATTGAAAGAAAAGATCATATTAATCTGAATGATCTTATTGAAAATATGACTGACCGCTAAAAAATTGTACCATGGGCACCGGTTTTAGATTCTTTTCCATAGACCTGGCTCTTGTTGACATTCAAGGGTCCTGAGATAATAGTCTGCTAATTGATTGGCTGCTGCTGTAGGACAGCATTATTTATTTCTGCAATTGCTGGTGGACATGTCTTTTTGTAAAACGTGTTTTAATTGCTCTTGCTTGTAACTGTTTGTGTGCATGTTTTTTTCCCCCTTAAAGAGAATCTGTACTGTAAAATTCTTACAATAAAAAGCTTACCATTCTATTCATTATGTTCTCCTGGGCCCCACTGTGCTGTTTCTGCCTCTCCCTGCTGCACTCCTGGCTTGTAATTGCCATTTTTATGCAGTGTTTACAAACAAGACATAGCAAGTGATACGCTGAGAGTAGCTCAGTGTGTGTCATACAGAGTGTGCAGAGGGCATGGAGAGGGTGTGTATAGCTTCTATCCAATCACAAGCAGCACAGCATATTCCTGCCTGACTGCCTCAGCCCGACAGAGCCGACAGAGGACAGAAGAGTAGATCATGTAACAGAGATAATACAGCCACTGTGCAAATAGGAAAGGCTGCAGTAAGACAGAGCACATTAGAACAGCTATAGGAACATATAGGATAGAAGAAATGAGGCTCAAAATTTTGTTAGAGTCTCTTTAACATGTGCTTCAATCCAGAGAGGCCAAACTAAAGACCCATACTCACCATGCTATTTTTTATTTCTTTGTTCTTCCCCCATGACCGGGTACAGGCACGTGAGCGATGAGTGGTTGTTTACGTGATTTCGCGAATCACATAAACCATGTTTAGCGACGCACACCAATCAACCGCCACATCGGATCTTTAAGATCCCCAATGACTCCGCACAAACTACTACGATCGCTTGACTTCTTCTTTGCGCCCGTCTTGTGCCATTGCGTGATGTCGCAAGTCGGAAGAGAAATAGCTAAACGCTTGTCGTCAAAGGGATTTCGCTGGACCCGTCGGGTGGCGAGTTCTCAGCTTTATGGCCCATACACACGTCGGATTTGCGCGAACGACGGGTCGTTTGAACGTTCCGTCGTTTGCACGTTTCCGCATGAAATCCGGCGTGTGTACAGACTATCGTTCGGGAGATAAGACTGGTTACCAACGATCACTCAACTCTGGATGTGCTGAATAGAGATAGTCAACGGGATGCAAAAAATTCCAACTTGCATGCTCATGTAATGCAGTTTGTAAACAGCTTTGAGTTGTTCCAATGAATATTTGGAATGTGTTGCATTTGTTGGGCCCAATTCCAAGCTCCATACAGTTTTTTTTAATTCTGCATGGATGTCAGAGTTACTTGCCAGCTCAAATGCTAAAAAAAAAAAGCTGCGATTTTCCCAGAAAATTCAACTTTTTAGGTTTGATGACTTCAGTATTGCCTTCTCTGAAATTTCTTAAGTGAGAATTGTTTAATAAAATAACCCAATCCTCAAACTACTTGGATTTTAGTTAGGGTTAGAAACTGCTGATCTAAAGAATTCTCATTCTGCTAGAAAATGGAAGTCCTGTGTGCCTTGTGCCAATGCACTTTTGGCAGTATTCTGAGCCAATGAGCATTATCATGTGGCTTATATTGGATACAGAATGTGCGGCTTACTAGACCCTGGCACGAGTCTTAATGCAATTAGATTGTTTCAGATATAAATAATCCCTGTCGAAGGTTCTCTGCAAGACTTATCACTCATTTAACCGTAGTCGTTCTGAAACGGTGAAATACTGGATTTATTGATGTTTTGCAATTAGTCCCTGTTCTACTTTTACATGCTTTTTATAGTGAAATTCCAGACAATATTTTTGACAAAGGACAATATTTTTGATGGAGTTGGTAAAAGTTGAAATAGGTCTAGATAAAGCCTAGAAAAGGGGTACAGTTTGAGTTTTTGTCTATTGTGAATGAAGTTGGCTCCTAAAATGTCCTACTGGCTCCCAGATGGGACATGACGGCTCCTGAATTGTATATTTATTTTTTTTACTCATGTATAAGAATTTTGTTTATAGCGCTTTTCTCCCTGGGGTCTCAAAAGCGCTGTGACTGTGTTATGCAGTCTTGAAGGATCGGGGGGAAAGTGTTTGTAGCATTTTTATGAAAGCTGTCCAGAGATGGGACCTCTTGCACTGATGGTGTGAGTTCTATAGAGTCGAGCTTCATGGGAAAAAGCCTGAGCACCAAATGTTAAGTGGATCCTGAGAATAACCAAATCCATCTTATTTGCAGAGTGGAGGGGTGTATACTACCAATAGATGCGCTATGTACTTGGAAAAAGTTCCTCTAAAATAAATATGGCAGCAGTTCAAAAGCCTTTTGGCTAAGAACATTCAATACTGCCTTTTGTTGCGGAGAACACTACATTCTAATGTCTAATAACTTTCACAAGGACGATAAATGGAAAAAGTTTCTCTGAAACAAATATGGACTGCAATATAAAAGCCTTTTGGCTTTAGTTCCACTGTAAATGACTTTGAGCCTTATTGCTCTTTTCACATTTTTGCGGTTGCAGATCGGATCCGTTTGAAACGGATTCCTTTTTCTGAAAAACTGATCCGTTTTTCAAAATGGTGTACTTTTGTAGCATACGTTTTTCAGTACAGAAAACGTCTGCCAAAAAGTGTCGTCCTGGGTGTCCTGGGCTGGCATGGGGCCCTGGGGCAAAGTTAAGTTGGGGGCCCGCTACACCCACCCCGAAAAGTCAGCCCCCTGGACCCCTGAGCTACCTGCTGCCCCCCACCCCCACCCCGCATTGCAACCTGCGGCATCCTTGGCAGAGGTGAGATAAGGGCTGTGCCGTATCTATGGGAAGTGAGGACCATGAGGTGTCAGCTCAGCAGGCAGGGAGAGCAGCAGTGGATACATACTTAAAGGGGAACTGAAGAGAGAGGTATATGGAGGCTGTCATTTTATTTCCTTTTAGACAATACCAGTTGCCTGGCAGCCCTGCTGATCCTCTGCCTCTAATACTGTTAGCCATAGCCCCTGAACAAGCATGCAGCAGATCAGGTGTTTCAGTGGTTCAGACTTATAAGTCTGATCTGACAAGACTAGCTGCATGCTTGTTTCTGGTTTTATTCAGATGCTACTGCAGAGAAATAGACCAGCAGGGCTGCCAGGCAACTGGTATTGATTAAAAGGAAATAAACATGACAGCCTCCATATACCTCTCTCTTCAGTTCCCCTTTAACCTCCTTCTGCCAGTGTCATGGTTACCATAGTTCCCTTCCCGTCTGCTGGACCGCAGTGGCACTCTGACATGTCACATGCCTACCTCATGTCGGGGAGAGTGTAGCGGCCCCTTAACTAGGGTTGCAACAGTATGAAATTCCACGATATAAGTCTAAAAAAAATAAATAAAAATACCACGGTATATGGTATTATGCAATTTGGACTTAGGCCCCCCCCCCTTACATTAAATAATGTGCCCCACCATACATTTTATTACCGTATATACGTGAGTATAAGCCGACCCGAATATAGGCTAACTCCCTAACTTTTACCTTAAACAGGGAAAATTGGTTGTCCCGAGTATAAGCCGGGGGCAGGAAATGCCACAACTACAACACCACTCACATCATGGCTGGCCACGATCATACACAGGAAAAGCAGCATAAACTTAGCAGATAGCGATAATAGGTTTACAAAATGAATAGTAAAAGTAAAACCACAAACTTACTTATTTGCAATTAACCATAGCAGCTAAACAGCAAATTAAGCAACTGACCACAGTGACCATCACCTCGGAACCACAGGTTACTGCACAAAATACCATGCTGGCAGTTTAACTCGCACCACAAAAACCTCTTCACCTCAGCACTGCAATCACAATATGCCATACTGCAAGTGAGTGACATCCTGAATGCTCCCTCCACCATATGCTGGTGGTATTACGATGCAGCTGATTTTTTTTCTTCCTCCCCCAAGTCCCCCTCTCAGCCCCAATGGCATGCAGTACATATGTGCCCTTAAGTGCTTCCTCGCCTTGCCACTTGTGTCCCCTGCCATATGCGGTATGAATGGTGTTTACAATTCAAGTGTATGTGAGCGGCTCACCAGAATCCCCCGCCAGTGTCCCCAGCCATACACTTGCTGCATAATGATGCCGCTACAATTTAACTGTACATGATCGGCTCTCCTCCCTCCCCCGAGTCTCTTAACCCCGCTGGAGAGCGATGTGTCGGTTCCGGCACTGTAATATGCAGAGCGGTACTCCGTGTTCAGTGCCGAAACCGACACATCGCTCTCCGGCGGGGGTAAGAGACTCTGCGGAGGGAGGAGAGCCGATCATGTACAGTTAAATTGTAGCGGCATCATTATGCAGCAAGTGTATGGCTGGGGACACTGGCGGGGGATTCGGGTGAGCCGCTCACATACACTTGAATTGTAGACACCATTATTCATACCGCATGTGACGGGACACAAGCGGCTGGGCAAGGAAGCACTTGGGGGCAAATGTCATGCACTGACTCTAGTATAACCTTAGACCCCCACTTCTGCCCCACTTTTTTGGACCCAAATTCTCGGCTTATACTTGAGTATATACAGTAAGCTGCCAGGAGATTTTGGGCGCCGGGTAAAACTGTAAACCCTGCTCTTTCAAAAGTCCTGTGGCGTTGGAGATAGATGTAGCCAGTAATAGATGGCCGCAGCATAGGTAGCCAGGGACAGGTGTAGCCAGTAGTAGGTGGCCACAGCATAGGTAGCCAGCGATGGGTGTAGCCAGTAGTAGGTGGCCGCAGCATAGGTAGCTAGAAATAGGTGTAGGCAGGATAGGTGGCCGCAGTATAGAGAGCCGGGGGAGGGGAGACTCAGCTGGCGGTACAAATACTCACTTGCCCGCGGGTCCTGCACACACGTACTGGCTTCATTCTTCTTCCTGTTCTTGCGTTCCATCACTTTGTAACATCGACTAGGGGGTGCTTTTTCAGGGAAATGGGACGCAAGAACAGGAAGGAGGAAGAGGCCAGTACACGCATTCAGGACCCGCCGGCAAGTAAGTATTTATTTATCCCTGCCGTTGTTCTAGCTTCCCGCCGATACATTGCTCCACCACCCAAAAACCAGTAAAAAAACAGTAAACCGTGACTGTGCATGGTATAATTACCATGCACACTCAAACCGCGGTATACAGTCATACCAGTATACCGTGGCAACCCTACCCCCAATTTACCTTTACCCCAGGGCCCTCATGCCCCTTTCAGCATTTTTAAGGCCAATAGGATGAAAGCAGGCAATCCATTTTGGAACCCATGTCCTGTGCAAAGTTCTGTGTGTGACAGATCAGTTTTTTTAGTATAAGCTTTCATTTTCTCAGTGGGGATCTGTGCAAAATCCAGACTTTACTTTTTCATGCACAGGGCTCACAGATCCGTTTTTCTGTACTAGTGAATACGGCCAATATTTCTAGCATTGGGATCAGTTTCTGTCCGCTCCGAAAAACGTATCTCAGACACGTTTCCTGAACAAGTGTGAACTGGCCCTAATGCTGGACTCAGGGCCGTACCTAAGCATTAGCTACTTACACTATTTCAATAACTGTCAGGCATAGGAAGCTGGATCCAATCCATAGTGTGACAGTTCCACGCATGTGTGCATATCAATACATCCTTTTGCTATAGCTGAGCAATGCATTCTGTTGTGATGTGAAAGGGAGGATGGCATGAGGTGCGACTGAGTGTTATTGGGCAAGGTGAAGATAGGAACAGTGCACTCCACTATTGCTGTTGCTTAACCTCCTTGGCAGTAACCTCGTGTGTGACACTGGGTAAGCCGCCGGAGGGTGCCGCTCAGGCCCTGCTGGGCCGATTTACATAATTTTTTTTTCAAACACGCAGCTAGCACTTTGCTAGCTGCGTGTTTGCTCTGATCGCCGCCGATGCGCCGCTACCCACTGCGGAAACAGGCCCCCCCCCCCCCCCGCATACCCCTTGCGCAGCCTGGCCAATCGACGTCACTTCATTCAGAAGTCCTCAAGGAAATCCCGTTCAGAACGGGATTTCCTTATGGGCAAGCGGCGCCGGTGGCGATCGGACGGGACGGGCGGACGCCGCTGGGGAGGGGGGAAGCATGTAGCTAGCGCTAGGCTAGCTACATGCAAAAAAAAAAACAAAAAAAAAATTGCCAAAAAAACCCTCCCGCGGCTGCGCAGCCAAGGGAATTATACCGCCAGGGGGATTAAAGGGGTTTTCTGGTATGTTTAATAAAAAAATAAAAAAAATATAAAAAAAAAAAGCTCAAATTGACACTTACCTGGGGCTTCTATCAGCCTCCTGCAGCTGTAATGTCCCGCACCATCCTCCTCCAATGCTCCGTTCCCCACCACCGGTAACCTGCTAATTATTCGTCTAACTTTACGAACAGAACTGCGGCTGGCGTGCGGGCTTGCTCCCGTGCGCGTCATCTGGAGCTCGCTGCGCAGGCGCAGTACGAAGTTTTTTACTGCGCATGCGCAGTAAGCTCCCGATGACTCGCTCTGGAGCGAGCGCGCGGCAGCCGCAGTTCTATTCGTCTAGTTAGAAGAATAATTAGCAGGGTACCGGTGGTGGGGAACGGAGCGCTTTTAAGTGTGAATGGGGCCTGAGTGTCGGTTTTAGCTTTTTTAAACATACCAGAGAACCACTTTAAACGGGCTCAGGATCACCTGTACACATTAGATTTTTGACCAAGGTCGTCCTGAATGCCTGTTTTGGCCGAGTTCAATAATCTGGCCTGCGTATGAAGCTTCAGGGCCCTTTCACACTGGTGCGGTGGGTCATTTAACCGCACCCCACCGCTATTCTAATGAAAGCCTATGGGTGCTTTCATACAGCATGTGGTGTGCCGGAAGTCGCTGATCTACTGCACGACCTCTGCAACGACGTGGGGTGGGTCTATGGCGACACAAGGTTTTTAAAAAGGATGATGGCGGTGCGGCGCGCATGCATGGAAGTGCATTATTTACAATAAGTTTCCGTGCACTTCTGTATTTCCCAAGCCGGAAGTGACTGCAAGCAAGCGTCACTTCCTGTTTGGATGTGAGCCAGATGGGGACTAACGCGGTAATCACCGAACGCTTGTTTTTAGTGGTGGGGGGCGCACCACTGCCGCCAATGTAAAGTCTGAAGCCGGCCTTGGGCTACATTTTGCATCTTGTCAATCAGGAAAACACATTTCTCTCCCCCTTTTGTGTCTTGGAAATCATTATACACTTTATTCATCATGTTACTTTTATCACTGTTATTACCAATTCTGTATTGTGTATCGTTTTTGAATTCTTGTCTCTATGTATCTTGTATATTGGTGTACACCGTTGTCTGTATTATGTACCCCATATTCGTTTTACTTTGTACAGCGCCATGGAATATAATACAATAATAATACATTTTGCATTTGTTTTGTGGGCCTATCGTGTGTTCATAAAATGCATTGAACAAGAGAATGTGCAAGAAAAACCTATAAAAGCCAACAAATCAAATGCTGCCATCCAATGAAGAACCACTGCTTTCGTGGCTAAATAAAGGTGACTAAGAAAAGGTCTTTTGGTAGTAAGTATAAAGCTGCTCATCCCAAACCCCAAATAGACGGATGAGCGAAGATGAGGTAGGCGGAAAAACTTTCCACAACTGCACACCAGAGTAGACTTATTTTAGGACATACCCACAACATAGGCCTGAAGTCTGCTGATACAGCTCCACATCAAGGACCAGCTGGATCTTATTTGCGACTTATTTTGGCTTGTTTAGAATGTTATATAAATACTGGGCAAAGTAATAAACGAGGAGTCAAAAACTGCCCACATCTCCTCTCCTGTGTCTGGGAGCTGTTGAGACCTCAGTGAAAATACAGTGGCAAACCGATATGTCTTACATTGTCACAGGGTTGTGGAGTCAAGGAGTCGGAGCAATTTTGGGTACCCTGAGTCTGGGATTTTATAAACTTCGGAGTCGGATGATTTTTGTACAAAATCCACAGCCCTGGTAAGTAATAGATTAAGGAGTCTGAGTCTGAGCCATTTTAGGTACCCGGAGTTGGAGTCGGTGGTTTCATAAACTGAGGAGTCTGAGTTGGAGTTGGAAGATTTTTGTACCGACTCCATAGCCCTGCATTTCCATACTTCTCACTTTATGAGCGTTGGCACAGCTCTTATTATGGCTTTACTTACCTATTTGATACCAAAACTCTTTTTTTAAGCCATCATGTTTAAATAACACTATTTCCTTATAGTGTACTGTATTATTTAAAGCTCCCTCTCTAGGTGATGAGCAAGAAGTAAAGACCGCAGACTTGTATGCATTCAGTATCTCCCATTAAAGAGAAACTCCACCCAAGAATTGAACTTTATCCCAATCAGTAGCTGATACCCCCTTTTACATGATATCTATTCCTTTTCACAAACAGACCATCAGGGGGAGCTGTATGGCTGATATTGTGGTGAAACCCCTCCCACAAAAAAAGTTCTGAGTACGTACTCTTGGCAGTTTCCTGTCTGTGAACCCTGTTGCATTGTGGGAAATAGCGGTTTACAGCTGTTTCCAACTGCCAAAACAGCAAGCAGCAGCTACATCACTTGCCAGCAGTAAAAATGTCACCATGTGATAAATGTCAGAATATAAATCAGGAATTCAAAATATTTTACAATAGGCAAACACTGACTAAATCATTTATACATAATTATTGTAAAAATGAAGCAATTTTTTATTACATTATTTTCACCGGAGTTCCTCTTTAATGTTTAGCTTCATTTATATGCATAAACGACGAGCCTGATTCGACCAGGGAAAATGCCTGACACTTGAATTGACGAATCAAGCTTGTCCAGCTGTCCTAAGGCAGGATTCTGTTATTTCTGCATGTGTCTTTTTGCAATGGGGACTATTTCCACGCGTTTCTATGCAAATTTTCACATGCGTATCTAATCATTATATGGAAACAGATGCTTGGTGCAGAAATCTGCAGCATGCAATCCAGATTTTTTGGGGACTTAGTGGAAACATCCCTAAAATGTGCATATTAATGCACATTTTTGCATGCTCTGGATATGAAAATTTCAACGCAAATTGTAATACAAAAAAATGCATGCGATAGACCGCACATTTTCTGTCAAGCTCAAGAGACAGGATATTTAAATGTAACATGATTTTGTGTTTCAATGCATATTTTGTTTCAATGCAATGCATATTACCCTTGCTTGACACATTTTTGATACAGGTAAACCTTTCAAGGAAAAAATAACCACTTTTTGCATAGAAATCCAGCCAAAATTGAACACCGGGGAGGTTAAATTAAATTTTTCAGAAACCTTCGTTATAAGTGTTAAAGTGGACCCAAACTCATGCACTAGACACAAGGAAAACACAGATTAATCCACCCTGAGGGCTTGAACCCAAATAGAGTGGGGTTTTTTTGTTTTTGTTTTTTTTGAGCATTCAGGGATCCCTTTCAATTGCTAGTGATTTCCCTAAATGCTGGACAGATTCCAGATTAGGCAAATCGCAATCGCAGGACATGCAGCATGGGAGCATTTCCACTCTAATGTATTGTATAGGAGCAGGGAAATCTCTCTCAAATTGCTTGCAAATCGCTACTACAAATCACTACCGATTGCGATTTCTTTGTAGTGGGTACTAGGCCTGATTCCGTTTAGTGTGAAGAGCCTGTCTAATTCCCCAGGTAATCACAATTGTAATTTGAGCTCTCAGCTGTGTTGGCACAGGAATCTTGGCAGCCACAGTTAATTTGTAAACACAGGATGTTAACCCTTAATCCCTTAATATCTGCCTCCGTGAAAGCAGGAAGTAGATTTATTGCAGAAGATCTGTGGGCGGGCTGCAACAAATAAGATTTTCTGTAAAGGTTATTATGCTGTTGCTTAACTTTTGTATAGTAGAGAGGAAATTCTGAGTTCTGGTCCGCTTTAACTGAAAAGATACAGGATTTCTTTGCGGTAGTAAGAATGTAACTTACGGCTTGAAGCATACCGCAAGAACCAATTGCAATAAGTATGGAAAGATAAAATACACTGAAGAATTTGGGGCATGCTTTGCATTATTATCACAAACTGTCTTGTGTCCAGGTTGTGTTTGAGGGGAAGGCTGTCGGTGGTTGGGCTACAGATGTGTAGGCCGAGGATCATCTTCTATAGACATGTGGAATACAGATTCATATTCCAGAGGTGATACATCTGTCTGAAGTTCTACAGCTAAAGAAAGGCAAATCCTATTGTAGACAATGTAGATTTAACTGTGTGTATGCAATCTGTTTAGGTTTATGTATATAAAAGGGTTAATGTGGATCCATTGAGAATTCTCTGTTTGAAATTCCTCTCTTCATAAGGAGTTTTTGCCGGCATTCACTGACAGATTCATCCTTCCAAAAAGTTCAGCCAAATGTCTGGCTATGGAAATCATCCCATGTAAATTGTTCTTTAAAAGTTCATGCATTCATAAAGCTATGAAAGTTAGTTTCTCTAGATCATTTACTGTATAGATGGCTGTACACATGTTGTTTTTTACCGGTACTCTATTCAGTTCCAGCCAGTTAACTTCACATCAGTTTAGTTACCGTATTTGCCACCAGATAAGACATACCTTGGTTTAGAGGGCAAAAACCAGGGGAAAAAAGTATACTTAACCTGGTGCGTCCATGTTCCAGGAGCGTCTTGTACGTTTCCCCCAAATGGTGCCCCCATGTGTCCTCCTGTATCCCCCATGTGTCCCCTTCTGTCCCAGCATGTGTCCGCAGTGTGCTTCCTCCCCCTTGTCTCCTGCTCTGGGCTCCCCCATGTGTGTAGTGGCAGCTGGCTTACTTAATCCATGGTACCCACGGAGATTGCAGACCTACTCTGTGCGGCTCCCCCTAGTGAACGGCTTGCGATCACCTCATCAGCGTGAGCCGCGCAGAGAAGGTGGTCTGCAATCCCCACAGGCGCCATGGATTAGGTGAGCTAGCTGCCACTACACACATGGGGGAGCAGCAGACACAGGGAAAGAAGCCGGGGTATGTGGGGGGGAGGAAAACGGGAACACTGTGGACACACATGCAAGGAATCCCAGACATGTCAGCGGTTCGTATCGGTGGGCGTTTATAAGTTGGTGATTCCCTGCATTCTCTGTATAAGTTGCAGGGACTTTTTCTCCCCATTTTAGGGGGGAGAAAGTGTCTCATATGGTGGAATATATGGTAATGAAACAATGTGTGGGCAGAAACAATGATGCATTAATATGGAATGTGCAATAAATGAATCCTTGCATGTACTGTCAGCAAATGGTAAAAGGAACGGGATAGTTAAGTAATCAATTTCTTATCACATTTATGATGACATCCATTTGAGAATGAATACTGTGTGATGCAGGAGTTGGGCCCATATGCAATTCACTTTATGGTAGCATGTCCATAAAATACCCTATAACCCACTAGCCAGCAAGAAAATAGAATAATTTTGACAATACTTTTTCACCTACTTTTTGGTCCTTTTTTTTTTTTTTTTTTTTTTTTTTTTTTAATTAACAGTGTTGAAAAGTTATTTTAAACGGAAGCTGAAAAAAATTCTAAGCAAAAAATGAATTGCATGTGGGCCGAGGTCTCCAATACACTACATATTTAACGGATTTGATTGAACTTCATCCACAAACAGTGATGATCTCCAAAATGCTAACGGATAAAATCAGTTTGTGTGTAGGGGGTGGGGGGGCTTAAATCTACCCAGCAGGTGTCTTAAACCCGTCCCATGGTGCCTCCCACACTGCGTTCCAAGCTGCGTCACATTACTACAAACACTTTGGCTACTTTCCCACCAAGACGTTGCGTTTTAGGGGACGTTATGGTTGCATAACGTGCCCCTAACGCAACGCATGGTGGTATTGAAGTTTGAAGTCAGATTGAGCTGCGTTATGCAGCTCTCAAAGCAGCCACTCCAGGTTAGTGATAGGAAGTACGGATCTTTTTAAGGAGTCGGATCATTTGAATCGATCATTGAAAAGATCCGGATCTTTGAACCAAATCATTTGAATCATTTTACTAGGGAAGCAGACTGGGTGAAATGACTAGCAGGACAGGACTTTCCCTGCACTGTACATTCTGTATGTTCCTGTTTCTTCCAGACAGACATCCACTGTGAACCGAATCTTTCATTGTGATGATCCGGATGATTAGACTCACAAAAAAGATCCGGATCAAATGAACGATTCGTTCATGATCCGGACAACACTACGAGTCACCACAGTGCGGTGAATATTAATTAGCCATGTGGCTGGCTGCAGAGGAGGAGGGGAGACCTCCTCCTCCAACATTACTGAGCATGTGCAAGCAGTCTAACGCTGCTTAGCCAAGTATAACGTACAGCATGCAGCACTTTGTTAAAACGTGCTGCGTTACTATGTAACGCAACGTGGGCACTGTGAACAGATTGATTGATTTTACAGTGCTGTGAGTTAGGCTGCGTTAATGGCTGCTGTAACGTGGGACTTTAACGGCCTACTGTGAAACCAGCCTTCCTCCTTCAACCCGGAAGGGTGAAGTGTTTGTAGTCATGTGACACTGCTTGGAACACACACACATGCATTAATTAGGAGGATGAAATTTGAATCAGTCATTTGGATTTCATCCGTTGCTCATCCCTGTCCACAAACATCTGTACTTAACACTCAGGCCGGGTCCACATTATAAGCACTTTTGTGAGCGTTTGCTTTTGATTAGCGCTTGCAGAGTGCTTGTTAAAAAATCGATCCCATTCACTCATTAAAATCGCAGTAAGTGATTATTTTTTTCTTTACGTGCTAATCGAACACAAACTCTCACAAAAGCGCTTCTAGCGTGGATCTGGCCTCACTGAATGCATAGAAGTGAATCTTAGCCAGAGGATGTGCCTGTATAAGCCAGACTTTTATAAATAGACAAGTTGGTGGCAGGACTTTTTCATGAAATGTGTCACAGGAATCTTGACCACAGACGTTTGTATCCTGTTTCTGTTAGATGGGGAGAATATTTTTACTAACATGTAATTTTTACCTGAATTACAGTGATTGTAGAAAACAGAGCGAAGGACTTAATTATGTAACATAAAGTTCTATTCTTTGTCATCTTCGCAAGTGATCAAAGTGTTTAAAATGACTAGGTTCACTCTCTTATACTACATGCGGTACGAGTTGGATTGTATTCCTGAACATGATAGGTTACTTGTTGCGCTGAGTTCTTGTTCTACTGGAGGACTATTCATTATTATACTGTTCTCCCGACAGTAGTGCGTGTGTACAATCCGCTGAGCAGATCGTTCAGAAACTGCCGTATCAGTCTGCAGATAGACGGTACACACGCACTGTCGGGAGAACCGCCGCCCAGCGGGAGGGTCAGACGGACCCGTCCTCTTTAGTAGTGCGTGTGTACGCACCTTTAGAGGCAGAGGATCGGCAGGATAGCCAGGCAACTGGTATTGGTTAAATGGAAATAAATATGGCAGCCTTTACATACCTTTCACTACAGTTGTCCTTTATGGT
>NC_090650.1:282937410-282939910 GCF_040937935.1 Hyperolius riggenbachi
CTCGATGTGGGCAACCAGCAAGTGGCCAGGCCAGATATTTTTGATGGATTTTCTTTTCCCCGGATGCTTCTCCTTTTTGCCATAGGACAGTACTTACCAAACAGAATAGGGATTACTGCGCTCCAATGGACCAGTCACAATTAACAGGGGATCGCAGCAATGGTTAGGGTCACTCCACCCGTAAGCAGCTTTATATCACAATAGATCACCGTGCTCCCTTGCCCTGTGAAGAGATCAAAAATTGCACATAGTGCCCAGTACAGTCTATAACTGCCAGTAGCGAACACCTCGTGCCGCACTCCAGGGGGTAGTGCCACCACCAGACTAAAACAACGTTCAGCTCCCCCTTTGTGGATGCACTCACCAGAAGCGCGTCTTTCTCTATAGCATATCACATCCAACTCTGCATGTCCATCCAGCCAGCCAAGGAGTAGGATCAGCGTGTGGCATAACACTCATTTAATAAAAGTTTAAAAATGCAGGCTTTACAGGCTATTTCATTACCACTCCGTCCGCGGATACCATAGAGCAGCACGAATACCTCTCCTGCCGTTACTTCCTTACTGACGTCAGCGCGCCTCCGACTCCGCCCTACGCGTTTCGTCACACGTCGTGACTCATTCAGGGGCTGGAGATCGCATCAGACGTCGCATTCAAATACGCACACCGCGCCTCCTCCGCTCCGAGACCCGCCCGCCACTCCGCCCTCTCATAGTTGCTAGGCAGCCTCAGGAGCGTGCTGGCTATAGTATCGCGCAGAGTGCACAAATACATTAGACATTTTAAAATACATTAGACATATGAAGAACATTGGAAAAAAGAAAATCCCTTCATGGAAGAATTAACAGTGCTTTCCTGATAAATAACTGCATATACTTACAATCACTACAATTTCTATATAAATAAATAAATAAAACATCTACAGTGTTAACCACAGTGACCTTAAATCCTTATAAGTGCCACGTTGCTCATTATATCAACCTATACCCCCTATACCTATCATTAGCACAAATTTGTATTTACTATTACGACCCATAAGCATACCTTCAATGCATCACAAAGTGCATGCAATTGCATACACCCATAAGTACACCCCTTGTGCACCAAAAAGTGCATACAACTGCACACACACATGAATTAATCATCCATACCCTATATCCCTATCCCAATCAGTAAAGAGGACATAAACCATCCACTGTCATCAGTGCTCACCAATATTCCTATATTGCACTTAATAAACCCCAGAAAACTTCCTTCTGTACATGTGTATATATATATATATATAACAATTCCCTCAAATATATATATATATATATATAACAGCTTTGCACACGTGACCCATCTTCAATACAATAACAATACCATCACACCTAAACTTAATTCCAGTGTCCATTAGTGACCCCCCTCCTTCACCCCAAAAAGAACTATTGCACATATCCATAATACACATGTCTTGCAATCATCATATGCAGTTACCCCCATAATCTTAGTATCCCTACTCATTAGAAATAAAACAATTAATATCCAACTCAGTGTTGAGTCCCCTCGGACTGAGAGTCCCCAACATATGAATCCATTCCGTCTCTTTTTTGCATAGTTGCTGCAATCGATTTGACCCGCGCCAATGTGAGCAAACGTGCTTGACCGCAACAACTCTGAGACATCCTGGATTTTTAGCATGTGTTTCCAGATAATGGGCAGACACACTATGCGATTTTAACCCTTTTCAGAAATAATTATATATGTGTTGTTACAACCTTTTCTTTAATGGCTGCGTGGTCCTGCCCACATACTGCTTACCACACCCGCATGTTAACACGTACACTACGTATGTGGTAGCACATGTCAAATTGCTTAATTTTAAATTCCTTATGAAAACAATTAGATCTAATATCTGTAGACACACTAGAAGTGTCACTACATATACAGCACCCTCTACACACATGATAACCCGGTCTTTGCCTTGGGGCAAGAGTTCTACAAGGCGGCTCAACGCAACTCGGGACTAATAAATCCCTCATTCGGCGCACGCTTATAAATAAATTTGGGCCTGTTAGGGACAATACGATTCAAATGAGCATCTTGCTGCAATACCGACTAGTGTTTGCAAAAAATCCTCTCCACATCCTTATATTGTGCACTAAAGGTGGAGATAAAAAGGGATATCAGGAGTATTCTTCTGCTCTTGTGTTTTTCCTTCTATGAGTCTACCCCTATCCATCAATGCCACTTCTCTCCCTGTCTCCCTTATTCCATCAGGATCATACCCCTTATCCACAAAACGTTGGCCAGGATAGAGGCTTGACTGAAGTAATCATCCACCCTAGAGCAATTCCTTCTCACTCTTTGGAACTGTCCCCTAGGGACCGCCCTAATCCACGAGGGGTGGTGGCAACTGGTCGTCGGAATATATCCGTTACGATCCGTTTTCTTAAAAAAACACCGCGTTGATAAGCATCCCTCTTCCTTAAAAATGCTAAGATCCAAAAAATCTATACTA